>NW_015175394.1:242287-247349 GCF_001447785.1 Gekko japonicus | reverse complement strand
GAACAGAGGCCCTTTGCTGGAAGAGAACACTCGGGGCCAATTACTTCTGTATGGTGAGACGACAGAAGTCGCTCTGAATTTGGGGACTTTCCACACTCTTCTTTTGTAACCCTGATTCCCCTATCACGCCCCCTCTGAAAAGAGTTGTCTTTGGAGGTCTCTTTCTCTCATGCCATGCAGTCCATCCTTGCTCTTCTGTGCTTGCAGGATTCTGCAGTACGGACACATGTCGGTGACCATGGAGAAGCAAACCTTGCACGAGACCAAAGGGGACAGCGTGGCCCAAGGAGAGCACGGGCTGTTCAACTTCAGGCCCCACAACGTGGTCTTGTACGTGGGCGGCTACCCCTCCAGCTTCACGGTGAGATGAGAACAGATGGGCTGGGCACGGCACAGGGCTAGTCCCAGTGTCCCGCCCGTTCACTTTCTGCAGTGTAAATGAGGGAAACTTCGCATGTAACGTTCGTAGCGGGCACCTGTGATAGGCATAAGAAAAACGCAATCTTTTTTGTTCATAAATTGCAGAGCCAGTTTGGTGTAGTGGTTAAGTGCGCGGACTCTAATCTGGGAGAACCGGGTTTGATTCCCCACTCCTCCACTTGCACCTGCTGATGTGACCTTGGGTCAGTCACAAGCTCTGGAACAGCTGTTCCTGAAAGAGCAGTTTGTTTCAGAGTTCTCTCAGCCCCACCCACCTCACAGGGTGTCTGTTGTGGGGAGGGGAAGGGAGAGGAGTTTGTAAGCCGCTCTGAGACACCTTTGGGTAGTGAAGGGCGGGGTATAAATCCAATCTCTTCTTCTTCTTCACATTTTAAAACGTGCACAGCACACGTTTTTATTATGCGGAGAGTTTGCAGTCGGCCGTGACCCTGCAGAGAGTTTGCCGTTGGCCGTGTCTTCTTGCAGGGCGTACCTGCGTGAGAAGATTCCTGTACTCCCGGTCTGATGTATGATGTGGCTCAAACTCGTAACGCCGAATGAATGGATGGTGGCCACTTTGGGGCCAAGAAGGAATTTTCCTCCAGGCCATATTGGCCCGGGGAGAGGTCTCTTGCCTTCCTCTGGGCTCAGAGCAGGGGGCCACTGGGGGAGTGGGGGGGGGAGGGGAGATGCTCTAGGCTGATCCTGCACTGAGCCAGGGGTTGGACTGGAGATGGTCTGTATGGCCCTCTCACGGCTCAGGTGGGGTGTCACCTGACGCTGCCACCACTCTGGATTCCAGGCTCCTCTGAGAAGGCCCAGAGCACCCTCCCAGGCCTTTCAGAGCTCCCGTTTGGCCGAATAACAGGCATGATGAGGACCACGCAGAGTGAACAGTGAAAATAGTTTATTTTATAAGAGGTCAAACAAACAAGGTGCAGAATTATAACAGTGGGTGAAAATAAAATAAATGCCCTAACGCATCTAAATATATACTCTGCCTAGCTCACTATTCCAGGTGGCACTAGACTACTCACCCTTCCCTCAGGATGAGGGTCTCTTCCCTGCAGCAGCCTTCCTTCTGGCTCTGCCCTCCGGGAAGAAGAACAGCTTTTCCTGCTGCACCAGATCTTTCATTCCAAGCCCTCCTATTGGTCAATTTTGGCTCCAAAACCTCTCAGGGGCTTCTGGGAGTTGTAGGCCCAGCCTCACCTACTGCTAGCCAGGCTCCCTGGGCCTAGTAGGCCTCCGGTGGCACAGCCCAGATCATGACAGGCCCCTTCCAACTCTGTGACTCTGTGATTCTATCTATGAGATAGCTGTGAATTTCCTGCATTGTACAGAGGGCCCTTGTACTAGATGGCCCTTGGGATCCCCTTCCAGCTCTTGTGTTTCTCTGTGAAGGCTTCCCCTTTGTTATGTAGATGTCTTCCAGGGGAGCTTCCTTGTGAAGCTGATCATGCAGTGTACGTGGCATGCATTATACAAAAACCCGAGACTTCCTATCCCCTGAGCCATCATTTTCATCAGTCCCATTGACTGTATCTGGCACCAGGGTCTTGGTCAGCTTACACATGGATGTCAGGCCAAGACTGAGGTTGGATTTGGGAGATTCTCCGGGGAGCACGGCAGATGGATGTGGAGTACATGCAGGCAGTCATACCAGCAGGGAGCGTGCACAGCCAAGGCTGGACTGGAAGGAGCTGACGGAAACAATGTGGTCTTATACTGGCCCTAGAATGACAGAAGCCTTCCCATAATAATAGAACCCTATTGAAACCCCAGATCTGAGCCCTTCTTTTCCCTGCCGGCAGCCTCCTCCACCCCTGCGCTATCCTAACTACCGGGGCTGTATAGAGATGGGTTCCCTCAACGAAGAAGTCATGAGCCTGTACAACTTCCAGCGCACCTTCCACCTGGACACTGCAGCCGAGAGGCCCTGCACAAGGTGAGCCAAAAGATCAGGCGTGCGTTGGGCAGCTGTTCTTTTCTCAGTCTGTCCATCGGTGGCTTAGGCCCTGGAGAAGAATGGCTCAGCACTTACAGAGCACTTGGTGACGGTCAGGGGTCATTTCCTGCAGGAGTGCACAGGAGCGGAGCTCCGGCAGTAAGGAGCCCAGGGGGTGGGCACTAGGGTTGCCAAGTGAATTTTACTCACTGGCGGGGGAGCCTCGCCACGCTCCGGGAGCTATCCCTCGTCACCGGAAGTGATGTGCGACGTCGATCACGTTGAGGGCGTGGCCCCAATCGTCGGAGGGAAAACCATAGCGTTTTCCCTCCGATGATCAGGGCCACACCTTCAACGTGATCGACGTGGTTGCATCACCTCTGGTGACGCAGCCACGCTGCGCTTCAGGGGGCGGAGTTCCCCCCGGGGCCTGATTCCGTGGCGGTGGCAATCGGGCCTCCAAAGCGGAGGTTTACCCACCCCCACTTGGCATCCCTAGTGGGCACATGCAACAAGCCTCACCCCCTAATCCCAGCGGCCCTCAGTTGGGCCACGAGGAGCAAGAAGCAGCCACCCGCTAATGGCGCACCCCCCCCCCCCCCCCCCGCCTGCCTTCAGGTACAAGCTCTCCCTCCTCTGTGAGGGCAGATCTGCACATCATCCCCCCCCACCATAGCTAGCAATCCAAAACAGTCCAGTGGAGCCTGAGCGGTGGGTGTTGCCTTCTGACACACTTCTGGTGATGTCAGGGGATGTGGCATATGCAAATAAGTTATGCTAATAAGTTATGCTAATGAGCCCCTGCACCTCCTTTTCTACAAAATGACCCCTGGTGGCGGTCATGGGCTTGGAAGGGTCAGGGGCTGCAGGAATCCTATTCTGGCAGGCCTCATTCAGACCCCCTGATCGTAAGGTCACATGACTTTGTTTGCTTATCTTTGCTCTTCTGTTATCCCTCGCTGTCTCTCTCCTTTCTCTCTGTCTCTGGCCTTCCTTGCTAGGTTCCTTGGGGCAAAAGGCCTCTCTTTGTTGCTTGTGTTGTTTTTACCCCTCTGCACATGACCCCTCTTGCATGCTGACTTGAGCTCACAGAGGAGGAGAGTATTCATGCCCATGCCCCTCTCCCTGTGGTTGGCTGCACTCATGGGCCAGTGCCCGTCTCTTTCTCCACTCATTCATTCCGTGCATGGAGAAGACACGTGTACAGCAACTATGCAAAGCATCATGTACACCAAGGAAGCTCTATAAATAAATAAATAAATAACCCTGTAGCGGAATCTGCCCACGCATTTTCCGTTTTCTCTGCAAAACAGTGAGGGCTAGAACCCAGCTTTTACAGGAGGTTGTAACGAAGGCTGATGTCCTCCCACGACTGTAGACATATAAGGTTTCATTTATTGATGGATCGCATTTATATCCTTTGTGCTGTTTCGAGCTGTGTGCATGGGTGGGGTTCCCTCAATTTACTGTATTTCCAGTAGGAGTTTTATTCAACCCAATCATAGCCTGGTTTTTGGTAGCAGTTGCCAGAAGCAGCTTTTCTCAGGCAACATCTATCATTTCGTGGTCAGTCTCCTGATTTTTAGGTCTCTGTCTTGGGCGCTCTTCAGATGATAAGGACTGCCATCCTAAGAACTGTTTCCTGTTAGTAAGCCCTGCTGAATAAAATAGGACATGCTTCTGAGTAGACCTGTTTAGAATTGTTCTCGTACTGTCCTTTCCCAACAGGGAGGCCAAGAACGTTAAAAAAAACATTTTTAGCATTCTAAAGATTAAAAAAAAGAGGCTTTGGGCAGACATGTTAACTTCTTCTACATTTCCTTTCTCATAGGTCAAAATCAGCAGGCGATCCCTGGCTAACAGACGGTTCCTATTTTGACGGCACGGGCTATGCAGAAATCGTCTTTGAGAGTCAGATTAGTTCCGTCAAGCGCTTTGAGCAAGAGATTCGACTGGTGTCCCACAATGGGATCCTTTTCTACCTGAAATACGAGGCAAGTCTTGTGTTGACTCGTCACTTCCTGCTGTTCTTTTGCTGAGGGTTTGGAGTGGGGGGGAGGAAAGATGGAAGAAGAGAAGAGATTGGATTATGAGAGCCAGTTTGGCATAGTGAGAGCCAGTTTGGTGTAGTGGTTAAGTGTGCGGACTCCAGTCTGGAGAAGCGGGTTTGAATCCCCACTCCTCCACTTGCACCTGCTGATGTGACCTTGGGTCAGTCACAAGCTCTGGCACAGCTGTCCTTGAAAAAGGGCAGTTTCTGTCAGAGTTCTCTCAGCCCCACCCACCTCACAGGGTGTCTGTTGTGAGGAGGGGAAGGGATAGGAGTTTGTAAGCCGCTCTGAGACTCCAAGTGATGGGCGGGGTATAAATCCAATCTCTTCTTCTTCGTCTTCCCCGCCCTTCACTACCCGAAGGTGTCTCAGAGTGGCTTACAATCCCTTTCCCTTCCCCTCCCCACAACAGACACCCTGTGAGGTAGGTGGGGCTGAGGGAGCTCTCTTGAGAACTGCCCTTGAAAGAGCAGCTCTGAAAGAACTTATGACTGACTCAAGGTCACACCAGCAGCTGCATATAGAGGAGTAGGGAATCAAACCAGGTTCTCCCAGATTGGAGTCTGCACTCCTAACCACTGCGCCAAACTGGCTCTCAGCTTCCGTGGATGTCCCTTTCTTTTATCATAAGTGGTGGTGGAAA
>NW_015175394.1:239408-241787 GCF_001447785.1 Gekko japonicus | reverse complement strand
CTTCTTTTTTTATAGGGGGGGTGGGAAAAGCCCTGGGGGGGGGGGGGCTGAAGTGGATATAACTTCTGAGGAAAAGCTGAAACTAGAGTGCCACGGACCAACATGAATCACTGGAAGAAGCTGCAGGGTGCAGAGTCAACAAATAGAGAGCTCGCACGGCATATTGGATAGAGTGCTGGATCAGGATCCTTAGAGACTGGGGTTCGAATTCCTACTTCTGCTACAGAAGCTCACTGAGTGACCCTGAGCCCATCACAGACTCTCAGCCCGGCCTTCTTCACAGGGTCGTTGTGAGAAAGCGGAGGAGGGGAGAACCGTGTCCTAAACTGCCTTGAATCCCATCTGGAGAGGAAAGCAGGATATAAGTACATAAATGCAAATGAAAATATTCGTAGGTTCCTTGGCTGGGCCCTAGCTTTGTGGCTGATTTACCACAGGGAATTTAGTCCATTTTGCGGGAGGGAAAGTAGGATTGAAACTCCAGGTGTTAGGCAGCGCCGGGTGCAGTTTGGATCACAGTGCTGTTTTTGAAAGTTTTATGCTGTCCATATGCTGAGATCCAACATGAGCATGTTACAGTGCCAAGCGAGGGGGGGGGGGTCTGTTTTTCATCCCTCATCTGTTCTCTACTCCAGGCTGGAAACCTGTTTGTTGATGACATTACTGGCAATGCTGTTTTGTGAACATTTTGGGGTTTTAATTAATTTTTAAATGTCTTTAGAGATTCCGAGTCCTCCCTCTCGGCATTTGAACACGCATGAACGCCAGGAGTCCCCCTTCCCCCCTCTGTTCATAGACCAATTATTCATAATTTAGTTCCGTGAAAATTCTTTGGGACTGGCAAACTCGTGTCTCTGAAATTAGAAGAAGAAGAGGAGATTGGATTTATACCCCACCCTTCACTACCCGAAGGAGTTTCAAAAGTGGCTTACAATTTCCTTTCCCTTCTCCACAACAGGTGGGGCTGAGAGAGCTCTTTTGAGAACGGCTCCTGAGAGAACAACTCTGAGAGAGCTTGTGACTGACCCAAGGTCACACCAGCAGCTACATGTGGAGGAGTGGGGAATCAAACCCGGTTCTCCCAGATTAGAGTCCGCACTCTTAAACACTACACCAAATTAACTAACAAATGTAGTCTCTGTGCAATACACTGGCGGGACTCAAGTCTGTACAGAGTATCATTTGGAAACTTGCAGAGCTAAACTGAGCTTTATGCTCAGAGGCAGATGAAATGATCTATCTTCTCTCTGACAATAACCAGCATGTCGCTGGAGGGGGAGTGGGGAATCAAACCCAGTTCTCCCAGATTAGAGTCCGCCACTCTTAACCACCACGCCAGGCTGGCTCTCCAAGTAGATACCAACTATTACTTGAATATCTCAGCCGGCCCTCTCAGCTGCAAATGGGGCAGTTGCCTTTAGCTCTTGGCTTTGCCGTGGAATCTGTTTTAAAGCAGTACTAGCGAGCCCCTTGCCTGCCCAGCATCATTCTTCATGAGAGCCAGTTTGGTGTAGTGGTTAAGTGCGCGGACTCTAATCTGGGAGAACCGGGGTTGATTCCCCACTCCTCCACTTGCACCTGCTGGATGACCTTGGGCAAGCCGTAGTTCTGATAAGAGCTGTTCTTGAAAAAGAGCAGTTTCCGTCAAGAGCTCTCTCAGCCCCACCCACCTCACAGGGTGTCTGTTGTGGGGAGGGGAAGGGAAAGGAGTTTGGAAGCCACTCTGAGACACCTTTGGGTAGTGAAGGGCGGGGTATAAATCCAATCTCTTCTTCTTCTTCATTATACTTTACTTCCAGAGGAATCAAACACGTTATTGAGGCTGAGTTTCGGAGAGTAGCTGTGTCGGTCTGCTGTAGAAGAGCTCGATTCCAGTCCAGTACCACCTTAGAAACCAACTGGGAGGGTGGGGTAAAAACCTGACTGAATAAATAAATAAATAATAAGATGTTCAGGTCATAAGCTTTCGAGAGTCATAGTTGCCTCTGACATAGGGAGCTTTGACTCTCGAAGAAGAAGAAGAATTGTTCATGATACCCCACTTTTCTCTACCCAGAGGAGTCTCAAAGTGGCTTGCAGTCGCCTTTCCCTTCCTCTCCCCACAACAGGCACCTCGCGAGGCAGGTGGAGCTGAGAAAGTTCTGAGAGAACTGTGACTGGCCCAAGGTCACCCAGCTGGCTGCATGTGGAAGAGTGGGGGAATCGAACCCGGTTCTCCAGATTGGAGTGCGCCGCTCTTAACCACTACACACCCTGCTGGCTCTTGAAAGCTTATCCCTTGAACATCTTGTTGGTCTCTGAGGTCATGCTGGACTTGAACCTTAGCTGTTCTGTTGAGGCCGAGGAGCCTTGATTCAGAATGTCCAGGTGGTGCTTCCT
>NW_015175394.1:228684-239360 GCF_001447785.1 Gekko japonicus | reverse complement strand
AGATAAAAGGTGTGTGTGTTGGGTGGAGGGGGGGGGGGGGGGGGGGGGGCAAGCAAGAGGGCTTTTGGCTCTTAATAACCTGACTTTGAATTTCCTGGAGGCACCTGGCCAGTCAGTGTTGGAAACCAGACACTGGGCCAGATGTGCCCTTAGCCTGATCCAGCAGAGTTGATTGTAGGTTCTTGCCGTGCCATAAGGGGTCATTTGGCTGAGAGTCTAGTAGAGTTGTGTTTGTTGTCAGGATGGCGAGGCTTCTCTCTCCCAGATAATGCACCACAAGCAGATGGTAACGTTTGTGTTTGTTTGATTTTGCTCCAAGGACTGCAAAAAAAAAAAAAAAAGACGCCGCCGTGTCTTTTGTACCGCTTTCCTTGTTTGTTTCTCTCTTTCTTCCCTTACAAGGCCCGGGGCAGATGGGTAGCCTTGCACGCAGGGATGTCAGTACCCAGGATCAATGAGCTGAAAAGGGCCCTTAGTTCTTTTTACTTTTCTTCCCCAGGGCCAGATGCTGTGCTTGGCCGTTCAGGACGGAAAGCTGGTGCTCTACTATGACTTCACCGGAGAAGTTCAGATGGCACCACCCTTCAAGGACCCTGAAACTCTGGCCATCAGCAGCAACACAAACAAAGGGGTAAATAACCACGGAAGGGGCTGGGTTACTTTGATCCGTGACGTGCCACGCGGCACAGACGTGGGAGTTGTATTCCCTTCATGGGCGGGAGCACATCTGGGAAAGGGAGCCCACGTCAGCCTTCTGAGATGACCGAAGGGCCTTTCAGATATCAGGCTGCGAGGAAGCGATGGGGCTTTCGTACCTCCTCAAGGATCATGTTCTGGATGCGTTTCTGAAAATGTGATGGAGGACCTCTTGGGGATGATGCCATTGGCAAGCTGATAGGCTAGTATTTTGCCCATCCGCTAGGCTTGGGAGGAGGGCCTGTATTGAGGACAATATTGTTTGCATCTCAATGGCCACCATCACCTAACCTCTCCTTTGAGGATGAAAAGGGTTTTGCTTCCCCCCTCTTATCCGATTCCAGATCCATATTTTCCTCTTCAAACGTGCCAACAAGGATCTGATTCTGGTGCGTCTGGAGCAATCCACCATCTTCACGCTGGAGCACGAAAACACTTTACAAAATGCCACTTCCTATTACCTGGGTGGTGTACCTGTGTCCATTTTGCCCGAGAGGTAAGACTTCTTTTCCAGTTGTCTCCTGAAACCGGATTTATAGTATCCCCACCCCACCCCCCACCCCTGTGCACTTGCTAATATTCCCAGATGTCAAGATTTCTTGCATGTTTCTCAGCCTCACAGTGTGCTAAGATGCCAATACATGGTTTCCTGTGCATGTTCTGTGGGGGGGAGTTCTTTTGAAGTGTTATTTCTCCATCTGAGTCATGACAGTTGTGTGGCCTGTTAAAAGAGGATTTTGTCACTTTGCTTCCTCTCCTCTCCTCCTCCTTACCAAAGTTCACTGAAGCGCTAAGGAGCCAGACTCCCATCCATTCCTCTCTGCCAACTTCCATGACGGCAGATGTTCTCTTTCAGCTTGAAGAAGAAATTCCCCAAAGGCGGATCCATCCGGGGCTGCATGAAAGGCTTGAAGGCTCATGGCAAATACGTGGATTTAAAGCGTATGAACACCACGGGAGTGAGTTATGGGTGTACCTCGGACCTCCTGGTGAGCAGAATGCGCGAGCTCTGTCCTCTTGCCGAACATGAGAACGTTGTCTTGCTGGATCAGTCCAGAGGTCCATCTGGTGTGGCCATCTGTCTCCCAGCGGTTGGCCAGTGAAGTTCAGTGAATTATTGCAGTGCTTTTATCACTGAGCTTGTCTGTGCTACTGCTGGGCTGTGGCAGGAAAAAGGATAGATCTACTGTATGAAGGGTGAGCAGGGGCAGCACCAGCATGTACCCTAAGATGGGGCAGCTACCACGGCCTGAGACTTCTGTCAGGACCCACTGGCTTCCTCGCCCACGTTCTTCCTTAGCCAGCCAGCCAGGCTCTCTTCCTCCCCTCCTCTCACAAGCACTGCCTGCTCAGTACGCTGCCCTCTGCCACTAGGGAAGGTCGTGCAGGTGGCGCACAGTGGTGGCAGCACTTCTGGGGACCCTGAGGGCAGCCCCACCAGCTGCACACATCACCCCACACTGTCAGCGGAAGGGTGAGAGGGCCTGTGAGCAGGCAGGGGAGGACAGCCCTCGGGAGTATGTCCGGGTGGGTGGGTGGGCAGAAAGAGGAGAGCAAGCAAAGGGCACACTGTGCCCAGCCCCCCCCCCCCCCCAAAAAAAAAACCTGGAGCTGGCCTTGAGGGAGAGCTGCGTTTGGTATCCGTTGATGTACATGCAGGATATCCCATGGAAAAGAATATAGATGTCTGATAGGCTGAGAAGGAAATCCTTCGCAGCTCTTGAATATCAACAGTCAGCTGCACCTCTAGAGACCTTGTTTCCCTTTCAGAGTGGACCTCTTGGTTAGGACCTTTGTCTCTTGGATGGGCATGCCCTTTTCGTGCCACAGGGATGCAGATCTCATGCAAACAGCTTTTTCTGAAATGGTTATAACACCCGTTGGGCACCACGAGAAAACGAGAAAGCACCATGATCAGGCACCACCTTGCCTATTTCTTATTATCCTTCCATGCTCGCTGTTGTTTGTTTGTTTCCCAGCCAAAATACAGGGTGAAGACTTGAAAGCCAAAACCCTGGGGTTATTGGGAGAAAGTAGTTTCACAATCCACTAGGCTGGCATAGCATTGCATGTAACTAGTGGTGATTTTTTTATTTTATTTTTTTGTTACCGGTCTTGGAGTGTGTTCTCGGCAACACCCTCAATTATCACTAGAAGCATGTAATATCCTTACTATCATATGTCATGCAATGTTGAAGGTTACCCGTGCTGGTGCTTCAATAGCATTGGTTGCTTATCGGAATGCTAACTAAAACGTAAAGGAAGGGATTTCTTCCCTCCAAGTCAGATTAGCATGTGACCCTTGGGGTCTCCATACCTCACCCATAGTGTGTAGCTCAACCGACATGCTGCAATCACCTAGGTTTATTTTTCTAATCTTATTCTGTAGCCTATAAACGCCTCCGAAATATTGGTTCCTTCTACTCTTAGGCTTGTGATGTGTCAGGAGAGCACTGTCTGTCCTTCCCGCATCTGAAGTGTTATGCGGTGGCCGCTGGGTGGCAGTTACACTACCTGACATTCAGTTCCTGTTTTAGCCTGCAGCTCTGCCTTTTTAGTTTCCCCCTGGTGTTGCAGTGACTCTGCCTCTTTGCAGGTGGCTCGCTCAGTTAAACTCCACGGTCACGGCTTCCTGACCCTGTCGCTGCCGAACGTCCCCTCTTTACAAGACTTCTACACCGGCTTCAGCTTCCGCACCAGCCAGAGCCATGGCTTGATGTACCACCATGCTACAGGGGTATGTCGTTATTGTCTCTTAAGGGCTTGCCTCTTCCTCTAGCTCACCCGAGTGGCTCCTTGTCACAACCTGTTGCAGGTAACTCCATGGCAGGGTCTTCATTCCATAGGAATGCTTCACCTTTTCCCTAGGTAGATGGTTCGGCAAGGATGACGTGTGCCTTCTCTCAGGGTGGCAGGCAAGTTCAGGAAGCTTGATTGATTCCCTGTGTTTCTAGCAGGCATACCGTTCTCTGGCTTTGAGCAGGCAGTCTTCTGCTGCTGGGCCCCTCCTTCCTTCTGGGCTGGTAGGAGAAAAATGGCAGGTGGAAATGATGCTGGACAGCGTGTCAGTGTCACATTCGAGTTTTCCATGTGATATCAACATGTTGTGCGACAAACACCCCTTGCTCTGCCCCCAAAGTGCCTGGGGTAACAGGCTGTCCCCTGACATTTCTAGTTTCTAGGGAAGGACAGCTCCTAACCCCTTGGGAGAGCCAGTTTGGTGTAGTGATTAAGAGCGTGAACTCTAATCTGGGAGAACTGGGTTTGATTCCCCACTCCTCCACATGCAGCTGCTGGTGTGACCTTGGGTCAGTCACAAGTTCTCTCAGAGCTGTTCTTTCAAGAGCAGTCCCCGAAAGAGCTCTCTAAGCCCCACCTACCTCACAGGATGTCTGTTGTGGGGAGCGAAAGGGAAGGAGATTGTAAGACACTCTGAGTGAAGGGCGGGGTATAAATCCACAGAGTGTGCGGACTCTAATCTGGGAGAACTGGGTTTGGTTCCCCACTCCTCCACTTGCAGCTGCTGGATGACCTTGGGCAAGCTGTAGTTCTGACAAGAGCTTTTCTTGAAAAAGAGCAGTTTCTGTCAAGAGTTCTCTCAGCCCCACCTACCTCACAGGGTGTCTGTTGTGGGGAGGGGCAGGGAAAGGAGTTTGTAAGCCGCTCTGAGACACCTTTGGGTAGTGAAGGGCGGGGTATAAATCCAATCTCTTCTTCTTCTCTTCTTCATCATCTTCTTCATTGTCTTTGTCGTTGTCTTCTTCTTGCTGCTGCTAGATTACAGAAGAACTTATGAAGTTGCTTTATAACCACTCAAACCATGGATGCCTCTAGCTCTGACTGGTGGCTGCTGTCCAGCAGAGAAGGGTCTTTCCCAGCTCCCTCTGTTTGAGATCCTTGAATGGGAGGTTCCAGAGACTGATGCTGGTGCCTTCTGAATACAAAGCGTTATGGTCTCTGTTTGTGTGCCATTGCGGCTCCTTAAGCCTGGCTTCCTGTGACAATTCCTCTGACTTTGTGTATTTATCCTCATTGGGAAGAGGGCAGCTCCGTCTCTCCTACCTGAAGCCTTCCTGATGAATGGCCTCATTTTTATCTTCAGTAACCTCGGGGGCAAGTTGCTGTCCAAGATCTGAGGGTCTGTTTTCTCTCTTCCTCCTTAGGAAGGGGTCTGCCAGGTGTCCTTGAAGAACGGCAGGGTGGCCGTGAACGTCCTGGCGACAGAACTGACCACAAAGGACGCGTATGCAGACGACACGAGCCACTATGTTGCCATCTACAGCGACTCCGCAGGGTACTTACCGGAGCCATTCCTTGTCTCGCTTGTCAGTCCCTCACATCCCCTTTCCCCCCCAGGCCCAGATGAGCCGGTGGGCCCCCCTTTGGTACAAAACGCATTTCCCTTTCAGGGTCCGGGTTTACATTGACGACCAGCTCCAAGGGACCAAGCCAGGGGCCGATCGCCACCGAAGGCAGAAGCCGCCGGAGGAGCGGGTGCCGTTCCACCTGGGCGGAATGCCTCAGCTCAGCGAAATGGGCAACCTCTCTGGCTGCATCGGGAACGTCTTTGTCAGACGGTGAGTGCGGGCAGGCCTTGTGCTCCTCCCGTTGTCTCAAAGGCCCACCTCCCTCTTCTCCCCAGGTAGTTTGGGGTTTTCTCCCCTTCCCGGCTTCTCTCAGCAGGGCCAACTCAAGTGTGATGGGGGAGTTCCATGGCAGGATTTCCCAGTCGGTGTTCCCTCTAAGCTCCAGCTCACAGATTTTTGTCTCAGCTCAGGAAGGAGGGCTCCAGAGCAAACTCATTTATGCAGTAGCCCAATCGCTCGCTCACAACTTTAATGCCAGGAGCTCATAAAGTAGAATTTTTGCTCACAAGACTCCACAGCTTAGAGGGAGCATTGCTCTCAGTGGAGGTTTCTAATGGGACTGGGACTGCGATTCTGGGGGGGGGGGTTGGTGGGGCTTTATTCCTTTCCCCCCAAGCTATTTGCTTTATAGAAATTTCCCTTCTAAGGCCACTGTCATCTTCACGGTGAGAAAAGACCTGGTCCCCTATTGACCTGTGGCTGTGTCCCCAGTGGAGCAAACTTCATAGTTCTGGTTTAGATCAGAGAAGCAGCACAGGGGTAGGATCCTGCTGTCAAACTCGGAGCCTCGTTTGCCATGGGATTTCTCTTTTCTGTCTAATCGCTTGTAACCATTCGGTATTTGGGCTGTTGGGGTGGGGGCGCAGTGAGTGAGTGGACGTGTGGGATCCTGCTCTGCTTAGCTTCGGAACGATTTTCTTAAGAGCCTCCCGGATGGGGAGAACGTGAGCGACCTTGAAGCCTCTCTCTCTGCTAGGTGTTCTCTGTTTATAAATTAGCAATTTATTATTTTTTTTAAAAAAACCAGCAACAGATCACAAAGCCACAGAAAGGGAACAGTAGCCCGGGGGGGGGGGGGGGGGGTACTGTTTGAATAATGTATAATACCAGGGCTGGCGCCAAAGGCAGTCAGTTCCGACATAGATGGCTTCTACTTGACAGCTACATATCTCAATAAACAAATCTTTACCAAAAGAGTGTTGTTGGGAGTGAGTTCATGCAAGAGCCTGACACCTGCCCTCCTCCCAGCCTCCATAGCAGTGGTTTTCTGTGGGGGAATTGATCTCTGTAGTCTAGAGATCATTTGTAAATCTGGGAGATCTCCGGCTCCACCTGAATAAATGGCCATGAGGTACAACTTGTGGCTCGATAATGCTACATATTTATAAATGCAACCCATGAAAAATAACATATAAACTGCAGTCCGTGGTTGACTGATAGAAGAATTCTGTGTTTCATGTTGAGTGGTGGAAGGGATGTGCAGTTACTGTGCACATGAAAACTGTAATCTCTGCTGTGTGTATGGCACATACTTCGTCCATATGCTGGACCTGTTGGCCGCTCCATCACACTCCGCATGAGTACAGTGCATGTCCGAGAACGCTCCCCGCATTCTCCCGTGGGTGTGCATCTTGGGAAGACCCTCAGAGGTAAGGCAGGCAGTTGTCATCTTTAGTGGAGTCAGAGAGCGGTGGTGGTGGTGGGAGCTCAGGGTCCCGAATTTCCTTTTTTAAGTATCGACTTCAGTCTAGCACACAACTGCAAGTGAGTGCAATAATAGCTAGAGTTTTGTGGCTATCCAGGCGTCGAAAGAACAAATTGCCCTTGATGCTTTGAAACTCTCTGTCCTTCCGGGACTGGCGAACGTAACCAGAAAGACCTCGTCCACCTTCCCAACAGCTGCTGCTTGGCCGCAGTCCTGGATGAACAGCTGTTGAGCTCCTTTTCGCTTTCTGCAATAGGAAACTGGACCCACAGGTCGTCGTGGACCTTCAGCAGAGCACGGAGAGCGTCAACGTGACCATGAACTGTCCCCGGGATCGGCAGCCACAGGAAATGAGGGCGTCAGAGAAGAAGGACAAATGGAAACCCAAGGTGATGAAAACCTTCCCTTGGCTTGGCGGGCATTCAGTCCTTGGCAAAAGCGGGCACCCCTCCTCCCCCAGGAGTGTTTAGCTGTGGGTTGAAATGGAGAAACGGTCATCCACAGGGACAGGGATGATGGAAGACGGGCTCCTTTTCTAGCCTGTCCTGTTGTGGCGCAGCCTGTGATATAGCCCTCCTCCCGACCTGGAGAAAGGGAAACTCACTAGAGGTGCCGTGGGCTCTTTCTTTATCAGATCCCAAATGCACATCAATTAACCACAATCTTTCAAGAGAAAGACAGTTTATTTTCCAAAAGAACAAACATCAGCACTTGCAAGAGCCCGAAACAGAACACTTAGAAAAGAACCCAGGTACTTAAACTATCTCACTTTCCCTTTAGAAACAGGTCCTTCCTCCAGCCAGAGTCTCTGAGGCAGGAGGGAAATAAAACTTTGAATCTCACCTGCCGCACATCAGTTTCTCCTCCTGATAGTCTGGTTCAGCTGCAGGCGAATCCTCCATCACCGAGAGATGAAAAACCCAGCCTTCTACCTACCAATTTTATCCACTATTTCCCTACTAACGAGCTCACCGTTGAATAAACATGACCTTTCCCAGCCGACATACCAAGGCTTCATCCTTGGCAAACATCACCTGTTAACAGTTTGTCCCATTAACCAGCACAGAGGGCTATGATCTTTCTTTTAACAGTAATAAAGTTGTAAAGAGTAAGGTGCAGTTACTACTGAGCATCACACCTGCACTGGGCAGAAGGGCCCTGGGAAGCATGCAGAGTAGCTCTTCCCCATTCCTTGCACAGAAGTTGGCCCTTTTGTGCAAGCAGCGACACCCTTTCATCTCCTGAGCTTCACAGAGGTGGGTTAGTCCCTTCCACTCACCTGCCCGCCCACCCCAAGGTTCTGATCAGCCATGAACTGCCGCCCCCCTCCCATTTTCCACACACCCCGGGGGGAAACGTTCGTGCCAGTCAAATCTGAAATGTAACCATTCCTTGTCCGCTGGGCCTCTTCCTCTGCATTTCTTTCTTTTCTTTTTTTTTTGCCATCAAGTCCCATCCAACTTATGGTGGCCCCCCCCCCCCCGTAGGGTTTTCAGCACCCTGACCTGGATGGCCGAGGCTAGCCTGGTCTTGTCTGGTCTCAGAAGCTAAGCTGGATCATCCCTGGTTAGTATTTGGATGGGAGACCTCCAAGGAAGTCCAGGGTTGCTGTGCAGAGGCAGGAAATGGCCAACCACCTCTGAACGTCTCTTGCCTTGAAAACCCTACAGGGTGGCCATAAGTCAGCCGCAACTTGATGGCACTTCCAACCACCACCACCACCACAGCATTTTCAAGGCAAGAGGTGTTCAGCGATGGTTTGCCTTTGCCTGCCTCTGTGCTGCAACCCTGGACTTTCTTGGTGGCCTCCCATCCGACCACTAACTAGGGCTGACCCAGCTTAGCGCCTGAGATCTGAAAAGATGGAGCTAGCGAGGGGCTCTCTGGGCGAGGGCCTGCGTTTTGTAGCCCTGGCACGTTGGCCGTGCCGTTCGTCTCCCCCCTTGAGTCAAGATGTGAGGCCACGTAGCGGCTGTGGCCCCTCTTGGCACACCCACCCTCTCCCTCCTGCTGATTCTGGGCCATGTGGGTTGCAGCAGCAGCCTATTCTCCAGGATAGTCTGTTCCGTTTTGTGTAGAGCCGATGTTAAAGCTGCTTGCAAAGTCTTTATGGTAACAGGCTCGTCCGCCATTTTGTAGCTGCGTTTTTTTTTCCTCTGGTGCTTTTTTGTCTCGATTGCTCAGATAGGTTTATGGACTTTATGAAGGTTTTAGCAGTACCTTTATGTGCCTTTTTTGTTCGTCCACCTTTTCGCATGTCCCATAGGGTGTGCGTTGGTTTTTTTAATGCGCTTTGGCTGAGGTAAGGAGAGATCGGGATCAGAGCGAGTGGATTAGACGTCCGCCATTCTCTGTGCCGACGCCCTGCCCCAGCAGTGGCATATCATCACCTTCTAGTAGTAGGGCTTGGCAACACAGGAAGGAGAATCACTCTTCCTGTGATTGTGAGGACAGGCCACACGGGGCCTCCTGCGGTAATGCAGCTCTCTCAAGGAGAAGTCCTCCGAGTGCCGTTTTTTGTAGCCCTCAAGTCAGAATGAAAATATGCGGCTTTTGTTGTGTGTTGGTTTGTAGAGATGGTTGATAGTATTAACTTCTGGGTGCCATTTTGCTGTTTACAGAGGTGCGTAGGGCAACTTGAGGTGTGTGAATGGGGCAAAGAGAGCCTTTCTGTCTGCTACACTTAAGCACAGGAGCCCTTTGACAACCCCGAGTGGTTGGTCTGGCACCGGATACGGAAGTGGTATTGGCTCTTTCCCCCCAGAAGATCCTCAGGGAATCTCTGGAACAGAAAGGAGCAACATCCAGGCCATGATTTGGGAGGGATGGTGGTTCAGTGAGAAAGCATCTATTTGACATGCAGAAGGCCCCAGGTTCAATCCCTGCCATCTCCAGTCACAAAAGGACCAGGCAGTAGGTGATGTGAAAGACCTCCACCGGAGTCCCTAGAGAGCCTCTGCCAGCCTGAGTAGGCAATACTGACTTCGATGGACCAAGGGCCTGATTCAGTGTAAGGGAGCTTCAGGGGTTCAGGTCCATAACACCAGCACCTCCCGTGTGAAGGGAGGCCTTTGCAGACTTGCACGACCTACTTGGTGGAAGAGGCTGGTGGCTCTTATTTTGGTTCATGCTCCAAATCCCCGGTTTTGTTCCCGTTTTAAGATCTAGCCGTCAGAATGTCCCACAGCCAAGCTGTTTGTTCTCTCAGCGTCTGGAATCTTGTATAGACTTTGTTTCATTCGAGACAGAGAGATTTCTGAGCTGTTTTCCTCACAGGTGGTGGGCACGGCTGTGCTGAAGGACGAGACTTGCCAGCTACCCAAACACCCCAGAACCATCAAAGGTTCCTTCCAGTTCGGGGGCTCCTCAGTGAGCCGTTTGGAATTCGATGACGTCCCAGCAACATTCCAAGAGAGGTATACGTCCCAAATAAAAAAAATATGTGCCATCTCTGCTCCCTTCCCATTAATTCCTTCCTTATTTGGTGAAGTAAGACTATGGAAATCGGCAGGTCTACGATATTTCTCCAGCTTAGGCTTGGGAAACTGAGCAGATCTGCCTACAAGAGGAGTTCTCAGTAAGGCCAAGAAGCTAATTACACTCCAGAAGAAAAAACCAAGAACACAATCTGCACAGTACACATAACAGTGTACTGGCGGTCAAGGTCTCCAGAAGTCTTCTTCTTCTGTCTGGATGTTAGATACAGATTGAAGAAAAGTTCTGAGTCTTCTGTGTGAAAAAGGGGTTTGGGGACAGAGAAATGCCTCAGGCCAGGAGCAGTCCCGTTCACGCCTCCGTTTTGCGTTCGACGCAGAGCAGATTTAAAACAGTGCCGGGTTCCAGTGACACAGACTTCTCCTCCAGGCCAAGACTGAATGAACGGAATCTCTTAAAAACAAAGAGTGTTT
>NW_015175394.1:227395-228618 GCF_001447785.1 Gekko japonicus | reverse complement strand
CCTTTCAGTGCAAAGAGACTTTCCCTAACTCTTGCCTCAGGGGGAGAGTGCCTTGTGCAAGTGGAAAGTGCCACCACCCATAGCAGAACGGACCCACGTTCTAATCCCACTGCACGTGGGTTTGGCAGCTGTTCTACTGAACTGGTGAGACACTTAAACAGAAAAGAAAGAGAAACATTTACATTTTCGCTGTGTTTTATTTATTTTATTTTATTTATTTATTTAAGTATTTTTACCCCGCCCTCCCCGCAAGCGGGCTCAGGGCGGCTTACAAGGGGCATAGCCCGAACATAAAATCACATAAAATCCAATAAAATCCAATAACATTACAATCAACAGTAAACAATAAAGTGCTTCCTTTTATCAGGCGGTCTTAAGTTGTTAAAAATGATGGCATCATTGTCCAGAAATGGTCCGAGCCCGTCCGCTGTATTCATTGCAGCATTCTAGTAGTACTACGTTCAAGGCTACGTTTAAGGGCACTCTCAGCTTCGATGTTCTTACCACCGTTGATGGTAGTGGTGGCAACAGCAGTGGCGGCCCCTACGTGAAAGCCTGGTGGAAGAGCTCCGTCTTGCAGGCCCTGCGGAACTGCATAAGGTCCCGCAGGGCCCTGATCTCCTCCGGGAGCTCATTCCACCAGGCAGGGGCCGCCACTGAGAATGATCTGGCCCTTGTTGCAGCATATTTCACCTCTCGGGGGCCCGGAACTACTAACTGGTTCCGGGTCCTTGACCGAAGTGCTCTTGGGGGTATGTATGGGGAAAGGCGGTCCCTCAGGTAGGTCGGACCCAGGCCATATAGGGCTTTAAAGGTAAGCACCAGCACTTTGAAGCGGACTCGGTACGCTATAGGCAGCCAGTGCAGCGCCTTCAACCCAGGCTTGATGTGCTCCCACCTGGGGAGGCCCATCAGCAGCCTAGCTGCTGCATTCTGCACTAGCTGCAGCTTCCGGGTCAGAGACAAAGGCAGCCCCATGTAGAGAGCGTTACAGTGATCTAGCCTTGAGGTGACCGTCGCATGGATCACTGTAGCCAGGTCTTCGCGGTCGAGGAAGGGAGCCAACTGCCGAACCCGCCTCAGATGGTAAAAAGCCGATCTGGCAGTGGCTGCTACCTGGGCTTCCATCGTTAAGGAGGAGTCCAAGAGCACTCCCAAACTCCTCACCTCCGACGCAGGCACCAAAGGCACCCCGCCGAAGGCTGGGAGAGGGAGCCCCAACC
>NW_015175394.1:209031-226201 GCF_001447785.1 Gekko japonicus | reverse complement strand
GTTGAAATCACCCAAGACCAAAAGCCTTGGGTGCTCCAACGCCCAGCCGGACACGGCCTCGAGCAGGGACGGGAGGCCACTGGTCGGTGCGTTAGGCGGTCGGTACACCAGCCAGATGGCCAAGTTCTCCTCAGTCTCCAGCACCAGGCCGACACACTCTATGCCCACGATCTCCGCCGGGGGGAGGGCCCTGAAGGAGTAAGCCTCCCGAACGAACAATGCCACTCCTCCCCCCCGCCCCTTAGTCCGTGATTGGTGTACGACCGAGAACCCGGGCGGGGCAAGTTGGGAGAGAGCAACAGTCTCCCCGTCCCGCACCCAGGTCTCCGTCATGCACGCCAGGTCTGCTTGCTGTTCCATGACGAAGTCCCGAAGGACCATCGTCTTGTTGTTAATAGACCTGGCGTTGCAGTACACCAATGACGGAGAGGGGTTCATCATCCGAGCCCCACTGCTGACCTCCCTTGGGATGGGTCGTAGGCTGGAAGGGCACCGAGCTTTTCTGTTTCTCAGGGCCCTTCCCTTGATGTTCTGCCTAGACCCACCGCTATACTTTCCCCTCCCCAAGAGCACCGGGATCTGCTGCGCCGGCATGGCTGTATCCGCCGGTCAATTCCGTAGTCACTACTGCTGGTTTTGGCTACAATCACCAACAGACGGCTTCCAACAGCGTTAGGTCTAATTGCGTTTAGTCAAGTCAAGGTTTTGGTGATATTACAACAGTTTCCGCTCATGCTTGCAAGAAAAGCAGGGGAGAGCTCCACAGTTCATTGGAAGTAATGGCTGCTTCACGGCCAAGAGGGGGGTGAAGACCCAGTACGGATTCCTTTCTGCGCCCCACGCAAGCCCACCCCTGCTTGTTTCATTACATGGGAGAGGGGGGCCATGGCTCAGTGGTACAGCATCTGCTTGGCATGCAGAAGGTCCCCAGTTCAACCCTTGGCAGCTCCACTTAAAAGGACCAGGCAGTAGGCGATGGGAAAGACCTCTGCCTGCGACCAAGGCTCCCTCTGAGCTGTGGAGTCTTGAGAGCAAGAATTCTACTTTGTGAGCTACCAGCATTAAAGCTGTGAGCGAGTGATTTGGCATAAATTAGTTTGTTCTGGAGCCCTCCCTCCTGAGCTAAGACAAAAATGTGTGAGCTGAAGACTAAAAAACTGAGCTAGCTCACATTAACCCAGCCTAGAGGGAACACTGCCTGAAGCCCCAGAGAGCTGCTGCCTGTCTGAGTAGACAATACTGACCCTGATGGACTGAGGCTCTGATTCAGTGTAAGGCGGCTTCATGTGTTCGTTGGTTTTGTCACCCCAAGTGAGTTGGGGGAGAGGCCATGGCTCATTGGAGGATTCTCTGCTTTACATGCGGAAGATCCTCCGGTTCAATCCCCAGCAACTCCTGTTAAAAAGGACCAGGCAGTGGGTGATGTTTGGGGTTTTTTTTAAATGATTTTTAAAAAATGTTTTAAGTGATCTGAAAAGACCTCTGTGCCTGAGACCCCAGAGAGCGGCTGCCAGCCTGAGTAGGCGATACTGACCTTGATGGACCAACAAGGATCTGATTCAGTACTAGGCAGCTTTGTGTGTCCGTGTGTATTCCTCCCTCTCCCAGCTTTTCATTAATATGCTTCAGGCAGCAGCCAAACAAAGTCAAAGATTTATAACTGCACGGCATGTTTCAGGGTGTGTCGATGGTTTCCATTCCTCCTCCTCTAGGTTCCACTTTTCCATGGAGGTCCGGCTGAACTCCTCCAACGGCTTGCTCTTCTACGTGGCCGGCGAGTCCCAAGACTCTTTCTTCTCCCTTTTCGTCTCCGGTGGCCGCCTGGTGCTCTTGGCCGACATCGGCGGGAATAAAGTCAGGCTCCGGAGCAAGGACAAGTTCCGTGACGGAAGGTGGCACACGGTAAGGGGGGGGGAGAGGAGCCCTGGGTCCAGGCTGGAGCCGCATGTTCGCATTCCGTGTGCAAGGAGGAGATATCAGGGCAAATGCTCCTTGAACGAAAACCACATCATACCTTTTATTATCACCAACCCAAAGCCATGACCAAACTTTAAAGTTCTCCGGAACTCTTCATCGGGCTGGGTGCGGAAATCAGCAGGTTTGAGATGTTTCTCTGGCTGAGCCTTGGCATCATCAGGGACAGACGGCCCAGGCCGTGATATCAACCCCTTTTCCCTAAGAATTCAGAGTGAGTTATCCAGATTTCAAATGGTGCTGGCATCAGTTTGCACCCTTGGCCTTCTGGGAAGAGGAAGCTAAAAGTGGAAGCACCCCACTGAAACCACAAAAGCAAACAAAAGGAAGGTGATCAAATGTCTTCCCAGCACCAGACAGAACACACAGGTCCCACAGAAGGGTGAGAGATAAGGAAAAACATAGTAGTCATTGGCTGGGATCCCCCACAGAAGATTGATTGGTTGATCTGTTTGTTATTTATAGTCCGTATTTCTCACTGAGACTCGGGGCGGATTACACAGTGTTAAATCTATGCAATCAGTAGGATGAGACATCTAATAAGCAATGCAATAGGACTAGGATTACAGAAATCTGAAGACAGAGCAGATGTAAAGAGAATTTAAGGAGTCTTCCCTTTTGAAACTTTTTTTACAGAGGAGGACTAGTATATATTATAAGGTTGTACAATATCTTTTGAGATTCTATGGAGATGATATTTGACATTTTGATCTCTTATATTATGAATTGTGACTAAGATGATTAATATGTATGAAGAAATTATTGTAATAATATTTTTCAATATATATAAAATTATTTATGATAGGTTATAATCCATCTGTGCACGGTATCTGTTGTATGTTGGTTTTCCTACTTACCGTGGGTCCTTGTTTGGTTTTGTGAATTGTGATTATAAACCAGACTTAGATTATCTAGATTCTTATCTCTGCTGGATTTCAATTTATGGATTGAGACTGGCCTCAACTTCCCTATCTGTAAAATGGGAATGGATGAGAACTGTCTCTAGAGGGCGATTCTGGGGGTGACTGTGCCAAATAAGAACTGAACCTCAGTAGCTCTACCAGTATTGTACAGTACAGTAATCAGGAGCATAACAGGCAGATTGGGTTGCCCGGGGCCAGTAATCACCATGCTTATTCTGTCATTCGGTTCTTGCAATTGGCAGGTCTTCTTCAGCAGAGACAGACGCAAAGTTCAGCTCACCGTTGATGGGCTGAGAGCCCACGGGAAGTCGCTGCCCACTGCTGGAGACTTCTGGATCTCTGGCCCTTTTTACATAGGTGGGGCACCTGTGGAGAAAGCCAAAGCTCATATACCGGTAAGGGGTCCTAATCCATAGCAGCATCTGGCATAGCGTGGAGAGATCTTTTTGCCTGGTGCTTTTCCTCCGTATCGGACAGGTGCTTAGCAAAGCACAGGAGGAGGTTGAGGAACCTGGAGAATGTGTTGCTAGGCCAGCCACCTGGCTGCAATACAAGGGGAAACGCTGCTTTGAAAGCTTGTTTTTGGAGGCTGGGCGCTGTGGATCAAGAGGGCTGCTTTGCTACGCTCACCTTCCCAGGTAAATCAGAAGGTTGAGGAAACAAAAGGAAGTGGACTCAAAAATACAAACGAACCTTTAAAAAATGCAATTTTTGTCAGTCTCACTGAAAATCACTTATAAAACAATGTCGTTTTGAAAACAATCTCTAAATCCGGGGAGATGCCTGATGTCCGCCAAGTGTTTATAGAAAGTGGGCAGGGTCATGTGGGGCTTTTGCCCAGCAAGGCTTCTGATTGGCCACTGGAGATGTGATTGGCTGTGCAGATTTTTAAAAAAATGTTGCTTTGGCAACAGCTGCCACCACAGAACAAGGATCTTCACTGTGTAATTGAAGGTAGGCTGAGGCAACTATATTGCGGCTGGGCCCACCCTGCTGTGTCAGAATTCCCAAGGTACCTGTAGACCCAAAAAGGTTGGGGACCCCTGCTCTAGGTAAATATACCATACAGCAATACAAATATCAGCTCGCCACAAACGTGCAGAGGGGCACATTGCACAGTAATGTAAATGAAAGACCAAATGCATTTTGGCAAAATCGCCAACCATCAGTTATGCAGTACACAGAAAATACACATGTGAGCTGCCTTTGCTTAAGAATGCTACTGATCAGGCAAAACAATTAAAATCTGCAGCTGTGTGTTTAATAGTTTCTATTGGATGACCCCCAAGTTCACCATGGGCTTTTCTGCTTTCTCAGTTTCCTCGCTTGTAAGTTCCTGATTCTTTTGGTTCCCCCCCCCCCACGTTCTGCATATGCTTTGCTTCCTCTAGTGGTTGATTCAATATTACCGTGGTGTATGTCTACCATATCTCTCTGAAGATTTAAACTGCATGTTTTCATGGCAGACGTACACCAGTGTAGTATCAAGCTGACCACCAGAGGGGGACAAAAAGTGTGCGGAGCAGAAAACAAAGAAAGAAACAGGAAGCAATGCTCCGCTAAGCTGTGGAGTCTCGTGAGCAAAAAATTCTACTTTGTGAGCGACTGGCATTAAAGTTGTGAGCGAGTGATTTGGCTACTGCATAAATTAGTTTGCTCTGGAGCCCTCCTTCCTGAGCTAAGACAAAAATGTGTGAGCTGGAGGTTAAAAAACTGTGAGCTAACTCACACTGACTCAGTTTAGAGGGAACACTGCTTACAAGCGAGGAGAATATGAATGTGGGAAAGCTCCATATCTCCCGAAGTGGTCCGTCCTCAAAGTCTTCATAAATCTGATCAAAACGTTCCGCTCAGTTCGCGTGTGTGTAAATAGCCTCTAGCATATCAAATAAATCCTTCCCATTTCAGAGTTGATAAATAGCCAGAAAGGGAACGCTTGTGGGAATCTACAGATCCATGAGGGCTGACTGAGGCAATTGGCAGACGGGTGCAAGAGGCGCTTGGGGGCATCACGATGCCCAGCAAGGCGGTTCCAGAGCCCAAGCTGGCATCCTGAGCAGCTAGGCTGCTAAGAGCGTTCGGATGCCAAGAATCTGCTTCTTCTTCCTCCTGCAGGACGCTTCTGCCACCAGCTTTAACGGCTGCCTCAGGCACTTGAAGCTGGACAGGAAACCCCTGGATTCCCCATCCCGTGTGTTTGGTGTGACCCCCTGCTACGTGGGGACTTTGGAAAGCGGCATCTTTTTCTCCGTGGAGGGAGGATACATCACCCTAGGTACAGTTCAGACTGTCTTCCCCGAGGCTTCTATTCCCCCCACCCCCTTTCCCCCCAGCCCTCTTAGCATCTCCCCGTTTTCCTCGCAATCCCATTCTCGTTTCCAAGGCACGGACCACCACAGGGCCTCCTGATCTTTTGACCGTCTTGCCTTTTCTCTCCCAGATGGGTATGTGGCCATCGGGCAGGACTTTGAGTTGATGCTGGAAATCCGCCCACGAAGCATGTCGGGTCTGATATTTCACATTGGCACAAGACCAACAAACTACCTCAGGCTGTACACAGACAGTGAACAGGTAATCTGGCATGGGGAGAGACACAGCTGGGAGCAATTCTTATACACTGAAAACAAGCCGTGAGACTACTCTGTGTCACATCTAGATGTTCAGCGTCCGCTTCTGCTTGCTGCCTTGTCTGATTCCACTGTAATAAGCCCCGCCATGTAGATTCTACACAGTAGGTGCAGTTTAATTTGAATTGGTTTGTTCCGCAGGGCAGAGGGGTGATTTTTCAGCTATTCACCCTTTCTGCTGCAGATTCCTCATTCTCCCATCCACCAGGAGCAGCATTTTGGGGAAATCATTTGGCCGCAGTGCTGCTGCTTCTCGAATAGTGGGATTCACTGCCAGTGGACATATTGTATTGACAGCCACAGTCATGGTGGGCTTTAGCAGGGGTTTAAACAATGGGGGACAGGGCACTAAGGGACAGCTAACTGTGGTGACTAAAAGGAACCACCACGTTCAGAGGCAGTAACCTCTGAATCCCAGAGCCAGGAGGCAACACCAGGGGAAGGCCTTGGCCTCTGTGCCTTGTTGTTGGCCCTCCAGAGGAACTGGGTGGCCACTGTGTGAGACAGGGTGCTGGACTAGATGGACCACTGGTCTGATCCCAGCAGGGCTCTTCTGATGTTCTTATGAAGGCCTCGGCCTCTCTGCCCTGTTGTTGGCCCTCCAGGGGTACTGGCTGGCCACCGTGTGAGACAAGATGCTGGACTAGATGGACCCCTGGTCTGATCCCAGCAGGGCTCTTCATGTTCTCTTCCTTGTGATGTGGGGGAAGCAGGGAAGTTCCATTCTGCTAACAGAAGTCCCATCCGTTACTGGATGTGATCAGCAGGATTCAGAGTATCAAGTAAACATCAGGGTAAATGGCAAAACTTGCATGGGCCAGGAATTTGGGTGGGGGAACGCAGGCTTTGGAGTTTGCTTTCTTTTTTTGCTTGTAATATTTCTGTCCAACCTTTCTGCTGGATCCAAAGGCATCTAACACAATATGACGGGGGGTAAAGATACCATCATATTAACGTGCTAGAATCAAACAGATCTAAAAACTGACACTATAGATCTAAAAGCTGGCACTATCGAAAAACAGCAACCACAGAGAATAAAAAACCTTTACACATTACCCTCTCCCAAGTGCCTTGTCCTGCATCCCCTTTTCACCCCCAGGCACCTGGGAACAGAGAGCAGGTCTGGCGCTTGCTAGACGGATTAATGTGGAGCAAGAAAGGATGGGGTCTGAAAGATGCACGTTTGTGGGAGCTGCATGAAGTAGGAGCAGTGAGGAAAGGTTGAAGAGGCCATGCTTTCCCCCCATCCCTTTAGCAAAAGGACCCTTTCCGGTGCATCGCACAGGAAGTTACGAAAAGTGAAAATTTTCAGGAATCCAAAAAACCTCATGAAATCAGAATGATGTGCACACACATGCCCATTTTGCAGAACTGGGTTTCAAGGTAGCAGTTTGGGGTCCGGATAGAGTTATATTTTGCCACATTCACGGGCTGGGAGGTTGCTGCACAGAAGACAGATGAGTGGGGGGACCCCCCCCCCCCGCAGCCGTGGATTTCTTGCAAACTCAGATTCTTGATTCAGTCCCATCCCACTGTGCAGATGTGTTGCCAGCAAGAACCAGCAATCTCAGCTCGATGCCCACAACATTCTGCGATAAAAAGGAGATAAGATCTACGTCGTTTAATGACTGGGTTAACTGTATCACTGCTCAGGCTTCAGGCCCTCATGACTGTTAAGTGCTGCCAAGTCACTTGTGACTCAGTGGCAACCTGATGATTAATGACCTTCAGAATGTCCCGCTGTTAACAGCCTTGTTCAGGTCTTGCAGACCGAGGGCCGTGGCACCCTTGATTGATAACCGTATGATGACATGATCGGACAATTAGGGAGCTGAAACCAGTAACCTTTGCAGTTTCTGCCCCAGCAGGGGATGGGGGGCTGTGCTGGCCAATGTTGGTTTGCTATTACTGATCTTCTCATTGAAGATTGCTCAATGAACTTCATAGCAACAGGTTGGATCTTGGGCCTCCGTTCCAGCAGCAGAGGCGCTTTCCTCCAGCAGAAGCAGCCTTCAGGACAGCATCGTGTGCCTGGGAGTGGCTCCTCCCGCCAGAGGAAAGCCCTGCCGCTGGTGGTACCTGGAGCGTGGAAGGCCACAAAACCGGCTGGCCTGCACTTCAAGGGTGTAGTGGTTTGGGGTAGTGGTTAAGTGTGCGGACTCTAATCTGGGAGAACTGGGTTTGATTCCCCACTCCTCCTCTTGCACCTGGTGATGTGACCTTGGGTCAGTCACAAGCTCTGGCACAGCTGTCCTTGGAAAAGAGCAGTTTGTGTCAGAGTTCTCTCAGCTCCACCCACCTCACGGGGTGTCTGTTGTGGGGAGGGGAAGGAGTTTGTAAGCCGCTCTGAGACTCCCAAGTGAAGGGCGGGGTATAAATCCAATCTCTTCTTCTTCTTCTCTGCTGTGCGATCCTGAAATAAACTCTCTGAACCTGTTTTGAACGCATTAGGTCACTGTGGTTGCAAACACTGGTGCTGGGGAATTCTCTGCCTCCGTGACCCGTCCTTCGCTCTGTGACGGCCAGTGGCACACAATTGCAGGTAGGGTCCTCGGAAGGAATTGGTTGCCATTACTTGGGGGGTGGGGGTGGAGGGAGAGGGAAAGGGTCATTTTGCACAGTATAACTTGGGCAGAGGGGGATTTTGAACCATTCGGCCCTTCTGGGGAGGGGAGAGGCTGCTAGTATTATACATGCCAGGTAAGCTCTCAGGTACTTGTCCCATAGTTGAGACCAGAATGGAGGAGAAAGTACTCTGCACCCTTGGAGAAAAGGCAGAAGAAAAACAAATGGGTACAAGTTGTGTTATGAACACCCAGGTACCCTGCCAGTAGATTGACCTGCACCCCTAGCCGAGCGAGCCTGTTGCAGGGGAGCAAGAACGGCTTCATGCATTGCACAGCTCCACCCCGTACAGCACCTCCTTAAGATCCCATTGTGTGCAAGGGTGCATTCAGCTACGGCACATTTTGTGGCTGGTTGTTTTTGCCCTGCGAAACAGCCCTCCAGTAAAGCTCTGTACGAATGAACCGCTGAGGATGTTTGTGGGTGGGGATGGGGGTGTGGGGGGGGTATGCCTTCAGTCAGTGGGGTTGTGTGATTTTTTTTGTTGCTGTCCCCCTTCCCCCCCGCCACCTTCTTGGGCCACGGGAAGAAGCCTCTTGACCTCTGAAGGGCAGAATCCTTAAAAGCACTACCGAAATTAAGTTCTGACATGTGAGAGGGATGCTGCTTCTTAGCGCACCTCTGCTTTCTCTCCCAAGTTATCAAGAGCAGCAACGTGATCCAGGTCGATGTGGACACAGAGGGAAATTACACAGTGGGCCCCAACCAGGTCCTCCCCACGACCGTCAAGGAGAATTTCTACCTCGGTGGAATGCCAGGTGAGCAGCTTGAGGTGCAGGAGCCGCTCCAGGAATTCCGACTGTAACCTCTTACAGCACATTCATGAAACAGCTGTCTTCCCTAGTAGCCAGCTTAGTGTAGTGGTTAAGTGCGCGGACTCTAATCTGGGAGAACCGGGTTTGATTCCCCACTCCTCCACTTGCACTTGGCTGGATGACCTTGGGCAAGCCGTAGTTCTGATAAGAGCTGCCCTTGAAAAAGAGCAGTTTCTGTCAAGAGCTCTCTCAGCCCCACGTACCTCACAGGCAGTGTTCCCTCTAAGCTGAGTTCTCACAGTCTAAGCTCACAGTTTTTATCCTCCAGCCCACACATTCTTGTCTGAGCTCAGGAAGGATGGCTCAAGAGAGCAAACTAATTAATGCAGGAGCCAAATGGCTCGCTCACCACTTTAATGCCAGTAGCTCACAAAGTAGAATTTTTGCTCACAAGACTCCACAGCTTAGAGGGAACATTGCTCACAGGGTGTCTGCTGTGGGGAGGGGAAGGGAAAGGAGTTTGTAAGCCGCTCTGAGACACCTGTGGGTAGTGAAGGGCGGGGCATAAATTCAATCTATTCTCTTCTTCTTCCTTGCAAGCGATGTTCACGGTGAAGGCAGGGGAGGAGGGAACTGGCTCTGCAGGGAAGCAGAAGGCACCTCCGTGTTCAGTCCTCCAGCCAAGTCACTGCATTTGAAAATAATCAGTTCTGCAGCAAAGTTAGTGGAGAGTTGCAAATAATATAGGCCTAAGTGAGGACAAAATGCTGGAATCCTCTCCATCCCAGTCTCCTTGCAGCTGAACTCACTTGGTGTTGAAGCAAATGAGGTGGAGTGCCCCAGGAGCAGTTGGCCCCAGCTTGCGACAAACGGTGGAATTTCGTGTGTGTCTGTGTGTGGGGGTGTGTGTCTTCCAGTAACAAACTGGGACAAGGCTTCTTTGTTAGCAGAACTTTTCTTTTTGGTTTTCAATCCAAAATTGGTCACACTTCACTGCTGCTAATATCAAGAGCTGTAGTCATTCCCTCCCCTCATTCAGCAGGGGACGTGATTGCAGTCTTCAAATATCTGAAGGGCTGTCATGCAGAAGATGGAGCAGATCTATTCTCTCTTGCTCCGGATTGCAAGACTAGGTCTAATGGGTGGAAATTATAAGGGAGTCGATACCGGCTAAATATCAGGAGAAACTTCCTAGCTGTAAGAGTGGTCGAGCAGTGGAACAGACTGCCTCGGGAGGTGGTGGATGCTCCTTCGCTGGACATTTTTAAGCGGAGGCTGGATGACCATCTTTTGGCTATGCTCCTGCAGAGTGCAGGGGGTTGGACTGGAGGACCTGCAAGGTCCCTTCCAACTCTTAACATTCTATGATTCCATGAGATCTGTTGCACTAACTTTATCCTTCCTTCTTTTCCCTTATGCAGAAGCAGCCACCCATAGTGGTCTCGCTTCACCTGCGCCTCCGGTCCCGCCTTACGTTGGCTGCATGAAGAACCTGGTGATGAACAGGAACCAAATCAACCTGCCGCAAGCTGGGACCACCAGGGGTTCAGTAGGGCTAAGAGGTTGCCCTGCGATGTAAAAAACAAAACAATTGCACACCAGCATTGGCAAAACGAAAAAAAATGCTGCACCTCTCCAGAAGGCCCCTGGATTTGCTTTGCCATCTGCACGTGCAGGTGGGCCCACAGCTGTCTAGCGGAGAGACTGAAGGTTTCCTGATTTTTGATTGGTTCCCTATATGTGTCAGCAGTGAGATATTCCGAGGAGCGCAGGGGCTCGGGTGTTGCTGAAACAAGAAGAGCTCAGCTGTGAAATGCTAAGTGGGCAGCCATCTTTGTGCCTCTTGGCAATTGCTTCTCCATACCCATCTCAAGTGCATTTTTGCTGGTAACAGTCACCAAAAGCCTAACAGGTGAAGGAGAATGAAACATGGGTAGTTCTGTGTACTGTAAGAGCAGCGCAATGGGTAGAAGTTGCATGGGGTGTCTGCCTTCACAGCTCGCTACCCATTATAAAACAAATCACACGCTTAGGGGGGAAGATGGCGAAGCAGACGAATATAAACACACACACACCCCTAAACTCATTGCGGTGAGATTGGAAAGCTTCATACATTCCTTAGTAAAACTCCCAGCCTGTCTGTTAGCTCTTCAAGGACAAAAATCGTAAAGGTATCTTCTCCAGGCAAGGAAGCAGGCTAACCGGCCTTGGCTGTTGTCCCATTAAATATCTGGCTCTGGCTTAACGTCCCCCAAATCCTCTCACAATCACTAATTTTCACAGCCCTTTCAACATATATGGTTCACTTGTGCACTTAGACATGTTCTTAAATATATTTGTGTGTGTATATATCTCCTCACATGGGACAAGATATTGGTTCTGAATTGAACTGTGTAACTTATCAATATACTGGTTTTTTTAAAAAAAAACACACAACAATTCTGGGGTAAATATTGTAAAATGGGTTTTTAACAAGTCTTGTTTTCTTTCAACCATGTAATTATTTTGTTTTCAAGCTGAATTAAGGGATGAATCTGTAAATCACTGGTACATACTTTTGATTCAAATAAAAATTTATGGTCTATACTTTGTACAAACTGGGGAAGTGTGTTTTTTGTGCAGTATACAGGAGGAACAGCATTAAAGTGAGTCAAGTGACCCTGAAGAACAGCTTCAAGTCTTGGGAGGTCTATAATTCTAATTAAGCTAGATGTAAGGGGGATGAAGCATTTCAGTTATTGAAAATCACTGACTTTAGAAAAACAGCCTAGAAGCTTCTTTTTAGGGCTAAAAATACCCATCCAGGGAGGGGGGGGGACAAAAAAAAGGAAAACAGACATTTGGCAGAGAGTTCCTTTACTAGTAGTTTCAATACGTCAGGTTAGCTACTGATCCTACTTAATGTACTTTTAAGTTACTATCTAGGAATACCCCTGAGACACAGACAGTAAGAAACCTAATCTAAACTCATGTCTTCCTCTTCATCCTTCTTGTCCTTTGATTCTCCTTCGGTTTGGTCAGACTTGACATTGTTCTGCATTGCTTTGGCAAAGGCCTCCACATCTAAAAACAGAACAAAAACAAAACCACTACATCAAAGCGGCAAGGTAAAGCCAGGACCAGATTTCTGTAAGTAAAACAGCCCAATCAAAAATGCAGGCGTTTAGTAACAAAAGAAGGTGGTGGTGGTGGTGGTGGTGGTGGTGGTAACAAGACCGGTGGTGGGCATTTGGAACTTGATCCACAGTGAAACTTAAGGTGAGATTGAAAGGCTAGCTAGGATTGCCTCGATGGTGTTAAAAATGGGCACTTCCGTTGCAGAAAGGGGCTTATTCCTATGTCACCTGCATAAACATGATCACTGGTACTGTTTCTTCCCCAGCAGCAAGCTACTTTACACTTTCAGTTTGCAAGATACTTTCCCACCCTGGAGCAGAAGACCTAGAGACAAATTCCTTCCCCTGCCCAGAATGACTAACATCCTCCCATTTTTGTACGGGAGTTCTTCACCATCTCGGGGGGTCCCGTCTGCAGTCTAATCATTGCCAAGCCCTGAACAACCGAGAGCCAGCAGGCGGTAGTGGCTCGAGTGTTAGACCAGAATCCTGGTCCAAGTCTCCACTCTGCGAGGAAGCCTGCTGGGAAACCTTGAGCTAATCCCCCCCCCCCAAGCCTCACACAGCTGTTGCTAGGATACGAAGGAGGGCAAGATAAAAAACGGTACTAGATAACAATAAAAGTGCTGGGGGGGGCAACAGTGGGAGGGCTCCTAGTGTCCTGGCCCTGCTGCTGGACCTCCTGAGGGCACCTGGTATTTTTGGCCCCTGTGTGACAAGAGTGTTGGACTGGATGGGCCTTTGGTCTGATCCAACATTGGCTTCTCTTATGTTCTAATTATTTTTAAAGCCACATCCCTTACCCTCGTTTCTTTAGAATGACTATTCAGTATTCTCAGACTCCCAAGACTTCTGATTCTCTCCCCCCCCCCTTTGGTGGAATGAGGCACCTGGCTTTTAATTCTATTTCCCCAATTTCCGGGCCCCTTCAGATCAAGCAAACATACCGGCAGCACGCCGCACTGCTTTCCAAGAGGAGTCCCAGCTCCAGTGCCAAAAACTTACCGCCTTTGTTTGCGGCATCGACGGCCTCGGCTGGCAAGCCAAACTGACTCATGAGGGGTCCCAGCTGCCCGGAAGCCAAGGCAGCGCTGAACATGCTCAGCGCCTGCGGAGAGACAAGGTGGGTCAGGCTCCAGTCCTCCCAGTGAGGGAGACGCCACGTGCCAGAAGATCAAGACCCTGCTCCCCCCCCCCCAAACACTAGTCCGGACAGGCTGTTTGAAGAGCCGGAACTTGTGGCAACATCTCAGCTGCTGCAAGCAAACAAGCAGCGCTTTGACAGGACCCCTCCCCCTCCTCTGTGTTCCAGATTCCAAACACAGCCTGCGACACTCATTGCCAACTGGATCCACATAACTGCTCTCAAGGAGCACACTCACTGCTACCAGTGGGTTGTTTAAAAAAATAATAATTCTGAAACAACTTAGTGGGTCGTAGACTCAGCTGTGCATGGCCGGACCTATCCCAGAAAGGCTGGGTGGTAAATAACCACTCAACACCTTACAGCAGGGAGTGCCCCACCCACCGACCCCTTTCCTGGTGCCCGAGTGTTTTTAGAAAGTGGGCGGGACCAGGTAGGGATTTCATCCAGCAAGTCTTCTGATGGGCTCTGCAGGTGTTTAAATAGGTTGCTTTACTAGCAGCGGCCACCACAGCACAAGGATCTTCACTGTGTGACTGAAGGGAAGCCGGGACAGCCGTTTTGTGGCTGGCTCCGCCTCCTGGAGCAGCCATTTTGTGGCAGCCATTTTGTTGCTGCGCCCACCTTACTGTATCAGAATTCCAAAGGTGCCCACAGGTTGGGAAAAGGCTGGGGATTGCCTGGCTTATGGCTATAATTGCATCTGGGTAACACACCTCTCTAAGCTAGGCTGGTTCACAGAACACTGGCAGCCTGAAAAGAGACCAGGAAACCCACGGGATTGATGTGGCGGGGTGGTGGAGGTGGTGGTCAAGCTAGTTAGCTATGAGAATGCAAAAATTTGGGGCACGTCTGGGCTAACTACAGAAATGAGTCTTTAAAGAGCTACTGGACTCTTACTCTTTCCTACTGCTATAGACAAACTTAACATGGCTATATCTTCGCCGTCTCATTCACTTGCTTTCAGACATTTTGGCAGAGCACATGGGAAGGAGGCTCCGGGGGGAGAGCCACTGCCATAAATTAAGAGGCCCCCCGGAACACATCTGGAGATTTCCTCCTCTCCGCATCTGAGCCCATACCATTCGGATGCAGGCAGATGGCTGCTGCCCCGTTCCATTTCCACTGTAGCGGCATCAGAAACTTTACCTTCACCGATAGTGAACTATATGACGAAACACGAGATACTGCCCACAAACCAAAATTATCATAGATGGTTGTTCCTATGACGCGCTAGGTACTTTCATTAGCTGTATAGAGGAATAGGTCCTCATCCACTGTACGGTCCACAGCATTAAATATAGGTGCTAAAGTTCCGAGTAACCATAAGATGAAATTGGTGAAATAAAACTAATAAGCCCACCAAGAATATGATTATGGATTCCTCTGGTTAACAATGCTGATAACGCATACATCTTTGTAAGATGTATTGTACTGTGTTCGAGTTTATTCCTTCTTCTGTATTTAACTGTACTGTCAAGTAAAAGAATAAAAAAAGAAAAGAAAGAAAGAAAGAAACTTTACCTGCTGAAACTGCGGAGAGGTCAGCGTGTTCTGGATCTCCTCTGCTGTCTGTGGCAGAGATTCTCCCGACGGAAGGTAAGGCAGCAGTCGTTCTTGAACTTCGGTGTTTGCCAGAATCGGCGCCATTATCTCAGGGGTCAGCACACTCGACAGGTCCACTGGAGGAGGAGGCAACAAGGATGCTCTTTTCAGGTAAGGGCGCCAAGGACTGGGCAATGATGCCACAGGCAGAACTCCACCAGTTCTCGGTGCAATTCCGGAAAGTGTCAAGATGTCTCAGATAACCACAATTCTAATTGTTCAGTCCGAAGGAGACATACTGGCTAGTAAATACTCAAGTTTTGAAGCTAGAATATTTCAGACACAGGACAAAGATTTCAGATTCTGTTATGCACAAGCTGCAAATAAAACTCTGCTTCAGAAACAGCTTCACTCACAGACGCAAAGGAAAGAACATTCTCCCCCCAGTGCAGAGAGCACGTGGTTAGTGCTGCTCCAATAAGAGAGAAGCTGGAGTGTGAGGGGCCCTGGAAATTTAATCGCAGCACCCAAATAAGAGCACAAAGCCCTGATCGCTCCAGGCAGGACTCCTCTTTCCAGAGTCTTACACCCCATCCAACCAGACCCCCCCACCCTCCCTCCTGTCATCCTGCTGACCTCCTGCTCCAGCCGGTACGTTCATAGTTGCTAAGATGTTCTGGAGGTCACTCAGTTGAATGGGCTGGGTTGGGCTGGTCGCTGTGCTGGTTCCATTCCCTGAGCTTGGGGCAGGACTGGGACTGGTGGCAGCGGCAGCGGCGGGAGCAGCGGGAGCCGGCGTTACCCGTGTGGACGAAGTACTGGAAGATGGCGTCACAGCAGCTGATTGGCTGCGGGAGCTGGAAGGTAATGGATGTCATCAGCCGCCAGGCAACGCACTTCCCTCCCCTTCCTTCCACGAATCTGGCACACTCAGGTGGAAATACCTGCCCGAGCGGCAACAGCTGGCCAGCAATAGGCCTGCCTCCGAAGCCCTGCACCCAAGAGATGTGCACTTATGCAAAGGGGGAAGCTGCCCCCTTCCTCCTCGGCTTGAAACCACAATTTTAAAAAAATGAAATTTAAAAGGAGGCGGTAGTTTTCCTGGAGAAATAAATGAGCCAAAACGTGTTCATCACCGAGTGTGGAAGGTCCCACTCAAAAAACACCAAGTGGGGATTTGATGGCTTTATACCCGAGAGAAGCAGCTGGCAACTAGCAGGACAGGGGACTCCCTTTAAATGAGAGAAGCCCCCCACGAGTATTGCTAAGGCAAGAGAGGGGAAATACGAAATGCGTATGGAGAACCACACTGCAGCCAAATTCTGCCTCGTATTGAACCCGGATGGGCCACATCTCTAACAGTGGTACAAAATTGGGTCCACCTTAGTTCTAAGTCTCAGAATAAAAGGCACTGGACTTTTCAGTCTCAGCCCCCACCCCACACTCTCCCAAGACAGAATGAAACGTGCACCAACTGGATTGTGCTGTTGTAAAATTACTGAAATGCTCTGAACACACAGAAGTGGTGTCTAGGCATTCTTTCAGGCATCTCAGGTTCAGCTGCATGGGGAAGCCAGCATCAGCACCTGCCCTAAGCAGAGGGGCCGTGACTCAGTGGTAGAGCATCTGCTTGGCATGCAGAAGGTCCCAGGTTCAATCCCCAGCATCTTAGGGCTGCCAAACCGCAGCGGGGGATCTGTGCGTCGTCGCAGGATTGCTGCCGCGGGGGGACAGTGATCCGCGTTGCACCGGCATCGCCAGGATGTGACGCTACGCGTCGCTCTGGCAACGGGGCTGTTTGGAGTCCCGTTGCCAGGGCAACGCGTAGCGTCACATCCTGGCGACACTGGTGCAACATGGATTGCTGTCCCCCCGCGGCAGCGATCCTGCGACGACGCACGGATCCCCCGCCGCGGTTTGGCAGCCCTACAGCATCTCCAGCTGGAAGGATCAGGTAGCAGGTGACACGACAGACCTCTCTGCCTGAGACCCTGGAAAGCTGCTGCCTGTCTAACTAGACAACACCGACCTGGATGGACCAAGAGTCTGATTTCAGTATAAGACGCCTTCACGTGACTAGAGGCTCACAATCACAGAGGCCTCAATGGAGCTCACAATTTCTGGTTAAGGATTTACACACAGTTGTGGCCTGTTAATGATGACAGCATTGCTACAGGATGGAGCCATGGAGGCAGGGAGAGGAGAGAAACCAACAGCTCTCCGGGAACTAACATCATGCAGTGTTGTTAGAAGGGCTCCAGCCTTTCTGAAGGAGAGCAAAGGAATCTCTTACCTTGAGGAAGAGCTGCTAGTCGGGGGGCCTCCGCTTCCCAGCAGACTAGCCAAGCCAGGACCTGTCAGAGCACCAAGCCCACCTTCCACAAAAGGCGGGGGGGGAGAGAGAGAGAGCCGTTTAGATGCTATGGCTTCCAGCAAAGATGCTTTAGAAAGCGTTATGCGC
>NW_015175394.1:193277-208970 GCF_001447785.1 Gekko japonicus | reverse complement strand
ACAATTTCCCCAAAAATCTGTTACGATGAACATGGCAAAAATGCAGAGGACTTGTTTTTTGGGACTTCTTGGGTCTCTTCCTGAGCCATGATCTACTTGGTCCCAGTGGCCAGGAAAAGAAAGACAAAACCTCGTTTCTTTCTGCCACCAAGCTATCCTACCACCCTATCTCAGGCAGCTTTCTTCTGCCTACCGAGTACACGTTCGGAATATGGCTCTCTCCTGGACCACATTGTGATATCTGACTGGATAAAGCCTCCAGCCCAGGCACCGTGCACAACTGACTTCAGACCACCCATCTGCAGACAATGCAGAGACCACACAGCGATCGGGCTGCTGTCTCTGCAAATGCATTTTCCCAGCGTAAGTTACACCCTGTCACCCTGAATCTGCAGAAAACAGTCTCCCAGGAACCTTGTCTGAATTCAAGACTATCTTCATTTTATAGCAGATGCCCCAAACTGCAAATAGCAGGGATTATGGGGTGGGGGGTATCCCTGCTGAGGGATGCAGAGCAAGAGGGGCTGTGGGAGGAATTGCTCGCTTCCCTTTGCAGCGGGTTGCCTACCCCCCAGCAGGAAAGCCTTTCCACTCCATCCTGCCTGAGTTGCCAAGAAGGGAGTCACTCTCAGAGTATTTTCAAATCCAACAGAAAATGGAAAGACCTTCATCCTTCTGCAGTATCCATGAAAACCCCATTTCTAAGTACTGAACTACAGCCTTTCTCCTGTGACGAAGGCCCTGGACGTTGTTTTGGGGGGGGGGGGGGATAGGAAAACCTAATTGTACCGTGTCTTTTCATACAGCTTTTGGCCTGCTTGTAATTCATTAATGTGCAAGCGGACTCTTGGGGGGTGGGGGGGAAGAACCTCACTTAGTGATCGCCACATCACTTGAAGAATCAGAAAGAGACAAATGCAGGAAAACAGCATGGGCATGAAAAGAACGAACACACGTTACCGAGTCCTCCGAGGCCCGTCGGTCCGATCAGCTGCATGAGCTGGTTGTGGCTCATGTTTCCCAGGAGGCTTTGCAAGCCACCTTCACCTAACAACAAAAAATAACAGTCATTGGCCAGCCCTCTATCTAAGGGCTGCAAGTTTTTTTAAAAAAGGAAAGGCTCCCTGGAAGCCATAAAAGGTACACAAGGGGGGGGGGGGAATGGAGGCGGCCATGAAGAGCCTCAAGGATGTAGCATATTGGTATCAGCATGTTGGCGCAAGGTGTGCCTGTTCTCCCGGAACACTTGACACCCCATTAGATGACTTGCCCCCCAAAATACCAGAACGGGCTTCCTAACAACTGATAAACCAAAGAACAGTAAGCTGGGCCAGGCCCTGTACCTCCGAGGGCTGAGAGCTCGTGGCTGCCACTTCCGCTACCCCCTAGAGCTCCGGGCATGGGAGGGTTGTTGAGATACTCGTTCACCTTCCGGCAGTGCTCCTCGTCTTTCTCCGTCTTGGGCTCCTGGAAAGAAAGCAGCGATTGCACCCCAAAGCGGGTGAGATGCCCTTAATTCACAAGCCCTTTGATAGCTAACTAGCAGGGACTTTGCACCGTCTCAGACAAACAATTCTGCCTCCACTCCTTCGGAGGGGCTCCCAGGCCAAGCCTGCCAACTGGCTGGAGGATGAGGGGTGGGCAGGACTGCTCTAGAGAAGAAGATTTGTACCCCGCCCTTCACTACCTCAAAGGAGTCTCAGAGCAGCTTACAGTCTCCTTTCCCTTCCCCTCCCCACAACAGACACCCTGTGAGGTAGGTGGGGCTGAGAGAGCTCTCTCGAGGACTGCCCTTGAGAGGACTCTGAACTACAGGCCTTTTTGAGCCAAAAAACGGCTGCCACGGGTGACAGAGCCAGCTGCAAAACGACTGCTGCGGCTTGCCCTCAGCCGCACAGTGAAGACCCTGGTGCTGTGGGGGAAGCGGCTGAAAAAAATTCTGCACGGCCAGTCAAACCTCCCAGCAGCCGGTCAGACGACTTCCAGGGCAAAAGCCCTCCCTGGCCCTGCCCGCTCTCTCAAAACACTCGGCAGGCACCAGGAAAGGTGTCGAGGGGCACCCATGTTGCCCCACGGGCACCATACTGGGGGACGCCTGCCTTGGAGTTCTGGAGATTCCAAGGGCTACCCCTATATCACTTCCAGGTTTCTCCCAAAAGTGAGACAGAGACACAGTCAGTGTTGCCAGGTTTCCCCCCACTCTGCTGCCACTGGGAGTGGTAACAGGCAACGCAACCGGGGGGGGGGCATGGGGGGTATCCCCCACCCCAGCTGGGGGGCTGGCGAGCCTTGTCCTATGCCAAGACGGGGCGTGGTCCCCCCACACACACACACCTGCATCCAGAAGAAAAGCCGCTTGGAGCCAGCCTTGAATTTCAGCACGTACACTCGGCCGGTGGTGCACTGAGGCACCCTCTTGAATTCACAGTCGTCTGGGAAAATAATCAAGTCCTGAAAGAGAAGCGATGGAATGAGAGACTCCCCTTCCTCGCCAGGCCTGCTCACAGATCCATCACGGTAAACATTAGCCGCCTTCTCGCTTTTGACACGGGTTTCCAAGAGCTGGCCCCGCACACTGCGAGACGCAGACGGACAAATGATGCAGGCTTCCAGACCATGCGCGCACCTACCTGTGGTGAGAGGCACACTCATTCAGAAGTTGTTTATCTCACCCGGGGGGGGGGATGCCCACATCACCCCTAAAGCATGAATCACCCACGCCTTTCTTTTTGCCCCTTTTCAGAGTGCGCAGCTCGTCTTCGAGCCTTGAAAAATGTACAGATTAATGACGTGTTCTACTTACATCATCCACGTTTCCAGAAGTCCTGTCCTTCCAGCAGAAATGGATGAGAGAATCATCGGTTTGCTGGATGTAGACCAGCCCTTTCCTCTTGTCTGGGGTGACGGTGCTGCCTTTCAGAGACATCTTTCCCGCACGGAACTCTACCAGGTACTTGCTGGACGAGCCTCGGGAGCCCGGCACCAGGCTTGGAAATAACGCGCCGGAAGACATCCTGGACAGAGACAAGAAAAGCAGAGTTTCCTGAGGAGCAAATCGAAGACGTGCAAAGCTCTGTACTGAGCACAAAACCATCCTCTCGAACGTGCCAAGCACTTCAAGGCCACCTGACAGCACCTATTTTAGACTGCCTGAAGTGGCAAAACTGAGTGATTAACACATGATTAACACAAGAGTGATTAACGCATGGAATTCACTGCCACAGGAAGTGGTGGCGGCTACAAGCATGGACGGCTTCAAAAGAGAATTAGATAAGCATATGGAGCAGAGGTCCATCAGTGGCTATTAGCCACAAGGTATAGATAGGGGCTCTGGGGCAAGTGATGCTCTGTCTTCTTGGTGCTTGGGGGGGGGGGTCAACAGTGGGAGGGCTTCCAGTGTCCTGGCCCCACTGGTGGACCTCCTAATGGCACCTGGTATTTCTGGCCACTGTGTGACACAGAGTGTTGGACTGGATGGGCCTTTGGCCTGATCCAACATTGGCATCTCTTATGTTCTTATGAGCCAGAATTCCAGCACTTCCTCACAGGAGTTCCCTAGTTGGGGAGAATCCAGCCACGGTTATTAGGCAAACATCTCAGCAGTGACATTCTTCGCTGCTGCTTCTTTCCCTCTCGGCTTCACACGGCAATAAAACAGCCCTCTCCCTTGGGTCTCTCGCAGGTATCCTCCAATCTTCCCTTGGCCTTTCACAAAAGGAGTTCAAACCAAGCAATCCAAAGCGGCATCTGCTAGCAAAGCTCTCTGATGTTGGGAGATACAGAAGAGCTGTGTGGCCAAAGAGTCTCTCCCAGGGTCAAGATGGTACTCGAAGGTATTTGCCCATCACCTGCAAACAAAAGAATAAGGAAACGGTTATTACGGCGCACTCTCTGTTGGGAGGGGGGGATACAGTCATGCTTCTTCCATGAAAGCTGTTGGCCAATCTTTGAGCAGAGACAAAGCAAACGGGACTGTACCACTCTTTCACCGGCTGCTAGAAAAACCGGCAATAGCAACCGATTATACACACCCCGATAGGGAGCAGGATGTGGACTCTCCTGTCAATGAACAGCACTAAACACAGGAAGCTCCCCCATACAATTCCTGTTAACACATCACAGCGAATGCATGTATGTGCTTACATCTGTTTGTAAGAAAGAGCCATGGTGCGTTCGTGTTACAAATGAAACTGGGGACCAATAGCTGAATAAACGGGGGTTTAGAGTACAGGTTCAGCTGCACATGTGATGAACATAAAGAACAATCGAATGTACACTGCACATGGTGGGGAATGGTGTGGGTTATAAGCTGAATAAAATAAATAAATAAAGGACTGTCCGTGTTTTCACTGCAACTTGTGAACAGGGCTTCTAAGTTCAGCCACAGATCCATCAAGGGCACTATTCTTACCAGTACCAGCAGCTTTCAGGAAGAGGCCTTTCACATTATCTTTTGCCTGGGCCCTTTAAGCAGAGACCAGGGACCTTACACATGCAAAACAGATATTTTACCACTGAGCCATGGCTCCACCCACCCATGAAGAAGAGGAGCTGCTTTTTATACCCCACTTTTCTCTACTCGAAGGAGTCTCAAAGCAGCTCAGAATCACCTTCCCTTCCTCTCCCCACAACAGGCACCCTGTGAGGTAGGGTGAGGCTGAGAGAGCTCTGAGAGAACTGTGACTGGCCCAAGGTCACCCACTGGCTTCATGTGGAGGAGGAGGGGGGGGGAATCAAACCTGGTTCTTCAGATTAGAGTCTGCCACCCTTTACACCACGCTGGCTCTCAAGGGTAGGTTTTTATACCCTGCTTTTATTTACCTTAAGGAGTCTCAAAGTGGCTTAATATTACCTTCCTCTCCCCCAACAGGCACTTCGTGAGGTAGGGGGGGCTGAGAGAGAGCTGATAGAACTGTGACTGGCCAGAACTGTGACTGGCCCAAGGTCACCCAGCGGGCTTCATGTGGAGGAAGAGTGGGAATCGAACCCGGTTCTCCAGATTAGAGTCTGCCACTCTTAACCACTACACCATGATGGCTCTCAGGATTTTGCTTGACTTCCATTTTTTGAAGAACGTATACGCTACCTTTCCGGAGTTAAAAAGCATTATACAAGGGTACATTAAAAATCACTGTCTTTCAAAGAAACGAACACCCTCACGTTTCAATAAAAGCCGCGCTTAAGGGCTAATCTAAAGCCCGACTGCCTTGGTCTGGATGGCTCACGATAGTCTGATCTTGTCAGATCTCAGAAACTAAGCCGGGTCGGCCCTGGTTAGTAACTGGACAGGAACGTCCCGCTCCGCTACACAGAGGCAGGCAGGGGCAAACCACCACAGAACGTCCCTTGCCTCGAGAACCCTACGGGGCCGCCATACATCGGCTGTGACTCGATGGCCCTTTCCACCATGAAGCCTCAGCACGATGAGAGCGCTGTTACGGAAGACGCCTCCTCCTTTCTAAGGCACCACAGTTCTGCTATAGCAACACGAACAACACGGCTGTGTATCTGTACGGCATGTCCGGACCTGTTACTCTCTAAACACAGAGGCCATTTACACAGTAGGGGCCTAAGCAACACTCACCAGAATGCAGCACGCCCAGCGGCTGAAGGACGGAGGGATCCCGGCATCCTCTCCAGCAGCCTCCTTCCATCTGACACAGGAAAACGTCAGGCGCTTCAGACGGCGCCCCAGATGTTGCCCTTCTTGGAAGTCTGGCGATTGATTGTTCTTGCCTCAAGCCGCTGGGGACTTCGGTCCAGGAGAAGGGAAGAGGAGGCAAAGGATTCTGGGGGAAACGGATCATCACCCCACCAAACAGGCCGATTCCAGAGGGTTTTTTCCCAGTACAGCTCCTTCAGTCTTTTTGTGTCTGTGTGTGTCTTCTTTATAATATTTACTGTGATATTTATGTGGTTTCACAAGTAGTGACGTCCTGTATTTTATGCTCCCACACTTGGTTCTTTTTAAAAATTTCTTGTGATCTATTTCTTGTTTATGGTTTCTTTCTTTTCTGTCTTAGACGTTTTTACTTTCTTAGCTCCTTCAGTCTTTACTCTGTTGCTACCTCGAGCTCCTTCAATACGTTCTGCTTCCTCCAAAAGCGAAGAAATCTCCCGGGTACCCTGGTCCCACCAAGCCACAAAGTGTTTCCACGGACTGCTGCAACACTCACGAGACACTTGCTGTCTCAGGGGTGGCTCCCCACCTGAGGAGGTCGGGAAGGCGACCACACTTTTGTCATTCCACAGAATGTGCAAAACAGAAACGGTCAAGAGGGCATTTTTAAAAACTGATAAGAACTGTAGCACAACAGAACAGAGCAGGAAGGCCCCTTTTTCATGGAACAGGATTGTATTCCACGGCAATGATTATCGTGGGTATCGCTTGCTTTACTGCGTTGTCTTACATCTGGTAATCTGCTTTCTGCATTGTTTTATCATATACCTTGCCTTGGATAGTTTGCTGTTCACACTGGTCTCTGAATCTGTAACCCCAGGCCCACTGCAATGCTTACTGGCTGTCTTATGTTTTCTGACTGCACTGTTTATAACCTTGTATCAATGCTCTCGGATCTGTTGAAGGGAGATGTGGCCCTTGAAAGCGCACACTCTGAAAATCTTTTTCGTCTCTAAGGTGCTACTGGACTCGATTCCAACTGTTTGTATCCTGTAACCCACCACGAGACACAGCAATAAAGGCAGACTACAAAGTAAATAAATACCAATTTCCCTGTCACGTAGCTCAGTGATCTCTGGGTGGGGGAATGTGTCTCTGTTTAAGACCATCATCAGCTACGCTACTGAGTGTACACTAGAAATTCTGCTTTGCTCAAGACCACTAGTTTGTCCAAGAAACAAAATTCACCTTTGCACTTTTGAATACTTCGAGAAAGTGTACTTTCAAGCATTACGAGCACTTCCTACCGTGGCGCACAGGAAATACATCCAGAAGGAAATTCAAGGTAAGTCAAAGATTCCTCTGGTGGCTTCACGTGCATAAGCCAAGTGTGCAGACAGCAATCCCTTCTAGAAAAACAGCGCACTTTAGAAGAAGAAGAAGAGATTGGATTTATACCCCGCCCTTCACTTGGAGTCTCAGAGCGGCTTACAAACTCCTCTCCCTTCCCCTCCCCACAACAGACACCCTGCGAGGTGGGTGGGGCTGAGAGAACTCTGACACAAACTGCTCTTTTTCAAGGACAGCTGTGCCAGAGCTTGTGACTGACCCAAAGTCACATCAGCAGGTGCAAGTGGAGGAGTGGGGAATCAAATCCGGTTCTCCCAGATTAGAGTCCACACACTTAACCACTACACCAAACTGGCTCTCAAACTGTAGGGAAAATGCCATTTTTTTTAGTTGCATAAGGGTTGGTGCCATCTCCTATGTAATTCGAGACATACAGTTCCCCACAACACACAAATACGGTCCACTAATAGCTGGATGGGCCAGGCTAGCCTGATCTTGGAAGCTAAGCAGGGTCGATCCTGGTTAGCATTTGGATGGGAGACCATCAAGAACGCCCAGGTTTGCGTCACAGAGGCAGCCAGGGGCAATCCGCCTCTGTTCACCTCTTGCCTTGAAAGCCCTACAAGGGTTGCCGTAAGTCAGCTGGGACTTGACGGCACTTTCCAACACCGATACCGAGGGACGAGATAGGTGAGGTAGTTGAGACAGATTAAATAAATGTTTAACTGCCTCATCCTCCAAGAGCAACTCCATCAAAATAGCTACATGCAAGCCCAGTAGCCCCTTAGAGACCCACAAGACTTTCAGGGTATGAGCTTTCGAAAACCGAAGCCCCCTTCATCAGATGCAAGTGGAATGGAGATCCCTGAGACCATTACGTTAAACTTTATTCCGATGAACAAATCAGCTCCTGAGTCCTTATATCCCAGTCTGAGGGTGGGAGGGGAGTTGTAAAGAAAGGAATCGGGATGCAAAGGTACAACGTAGCTGCGATCACACACACTAAATAATCCACTTTCAATGCACTTTCCAGATGGATTTTACTGTGAACCGGCAAAATCCAGTTTGGAAGTGCACTGAAAGTGCATTGAGAGTGGATTATTTAGTGTGTGTGTGATCGCAGCCTGAAAAGCATAATCAGCTTGATTACAGGAGGGGGGAAACATTTAGGAGCAGAAAATTAGCACCTGTAGTGCGATAAGAATCCTGTGGCCCTATTAATCCCCGGGGGGGGGTCCATTGTTTTGAAGCTGTGAACGAACTCAAGTTCAGCCATCTTGCATTGCAATCTCCCCTTGACGTTTCTCTGTTCTGAGGGCTGCCACTCTTAGGTCAGCAATGGGATGCGAAAATTAAAATTTTTCCTTGCGGAATTTTTTTTTTTTTTTAGTGTTTGTGACTTTTTAATGTCAGATTTATGCCCATTTATGCTTTTGCACAGGGACTGATCTTTTTGATCCGATGCAGACAGTAGATGGGCATTGCTGACACTTGACAGCATACATGATGTTGGAAGATGAGCAAGGGAACAAACCTGAGGCGGTACGGCTGATGCTGTTAGATCTGGTGACTGGCTTGTCATATTCTCAAAAAACATCTCATACTCTACAGTGCTCTTCCACTGCAGGCCAACATGCCTACCCTCCAACACTACCCATTCAAATAAAATTCATAAAGCCTGTACAAGGGTATCTTCCTACTTCCTGGCCAAAGGTCTCTTGAGGTTCCCTTGGGAACAAGCCCACCAACGCAGCACCAAGCAATCCAGAAATTGCACAATTACCCAAGTAATGTTTTCACAATGACTGGACAAGCGAGTCTGACCCTATTTTGTTCGCATCGAACATGTCACCTTACGCACTTCTCCAATATGCATTTCAGATTACCGCAACTATATCCTCAGCATGTAATCAATCAATCTTTTGCTATAGCAGAGAAAGCTGCCACATAAGAACATAAGAGACGCCAATGTTGGATCAAGCCAATGGCCCATCCAATCCAACACTCTGTCACACAGTGGTCAAAAATACCAGGTGCCATCAGGAGGTCCATCAGTGGGGCCAGGACACTAGAAGCTCTCCCGTATTTTGTAACAGCAAGAAAATAGCAGGAGTGGGTCCTAACTAAACTTCCCTGCCTCTGGCTTCCCATTGCAAGCTGAGGTATTGCCCAAAATTCTGCTCATGGCAGATGGCAGACTCTTGGGGAAAGCTGGGGGGAGGGGGGAAATCAGCAAAAATCTTGTGACAGTGGAAGTGCTTCTTGTGCAAGTGGATCTAACCTAGGGCAATTAATATCCTACTGACAGAATGGGATCTGTGGCCAGGAAACTGATGCAGATCATATTACTGCCGCTAAGAACTGGAGTCAGCTGCCCAAAGAATACACACACACAGACATGACTGGCATAAAAGCATTGCACCACCCCAAACATATTGTCACTAGCCTAAAAATACCAGCCCCCCCCCCCCAAATAAAAGAAGCACACCGTGACTGAATTTCAAAATTCCAAACGATACATGGAAACCTTTTGCCTGCTGCTCTGATCACATTTCTATCAAAGATTTTAAAAACAGGATGATTATTTGGGGTAAACACTCAAATATATTTGCACTGATGTAGGCAGACAGAAGTTCAAGGAAAAATTCTCTTGTTTCATAAACTAAAGTCTTCACAGATTTTCAGAGGGTTTTTTTGGGGGGAGGGGGACTGATGAATTTTCTATCAGGAATTAACAGCTCAATATTTGAAAGAAAAAAGGGACGCTTTAAGCCAGCCGTATCAAATATGTGTGGCATCCATTATCATCTGGAATCAGAACAATATTTTATTACAGTGTACTTCACATGTTAATTTGGGTGGAATGATCAGGGTTACCTAGTCACCTTAACATTTGGCAAACTTATAAGCAGCAAATGTTTAGTCAATCTGAATCTGGTGAGCCATGGATTGAAATCAAGTTCAGACCCTGGGTAAATCCTGTCCTCAACCTCACTTGTCTATTTATTTATTTAATTGATATCATTTATACCCTGCTCTTCTCCTCAATGGGGACACAAAAGGAGTGTACATCCTACTCCTCTTTCCCTCTCCATTTTGTCCTCACAACAACCCTGTGAGGTAGGTCACGCTGAGTCAGTGTGACTGGCCCAGGGTCACCCAGCGAGCTTCCGTGGTATGAGTGGGGATTCAAACCTGGGTCTCCCAAATCCAAGTCTGACACTCTTAACCACGACACCACACTGGCTGTCTATAAAGATGGAACATCAGAAGCCTGAGAACAAGCCAGATATGTTTACAGGCCAAACTAAGGGCTTTGCCAGAGCAGCATGCAACACAATAAGACAAAGCAGCAGTAATTTAACTTCCATTGTTTATAACTTTAGGAAATCTATACACTTTTGTACAAAACAGTGCTATATGGGTTTACCATAATAAAAGCGAGATATTTTATCCTCACAACAACCCTCGGAAGTAAAGCCAAGCAGCAATTTTGCCCAGAATCATACAATGACGCGACTCAAAGCACAGCCCCTCTTTGGACCAAACCCAGCGCTCTTGATCTTATTGGGCTGGAGTATTCAATCCCTTCCCTAAAGTCTTTTCACATGAGGGTGGTCACATGGGGTGGGGGAGGCTACTAGACAAACAGAGCCCACTTCTTCTTACTTAAGGTACTGTGTGAGAACCCTACCTTGTGGTCAGGAGATCACAAGCATACACAGCACAGGGTGAAATGTAATTAGTCTGTTTTGCCATTAGAGCTAAACTGCGCTATTCACCAATTATGGCTTTCAAAGGACCAGTTACAGTCCTGTCAAGGTAGCAAACAGAGCCATGCATCCACCCACAAGGGGGGCTTCAGGCAAGTCTCACCCACATCCCCCATCGGAGGCTAACAATAGCAGTTAAGAGTTTCCTACTGTGATCGGGGAGACCAGCATTCAGATTTCTACTCTGCCATGGAAGCTTGCTGAGTGTGCATGAGCACTCAGTCTAATCAGTAAGCTTGCTTTCACTCCCCACTGGGAGAAAGTACAGGTGCCAAGGTCCAGGTGGGGCCAGGAGATCTCCCAAGTTTAGAAGATCTCCAGATTAACAGAGATCATGTTCCCCTGGAGGAAATGGCTGCTGCAGAGGGGATAAAAAAATAAGGCCGAGGCCAACGGCGCAAAATGAGGTAAAATATATATTTTATTACTCTGTTAAATTTCCAAAAATTCCCTACACATTTCACCAACAGGCTTTCTCAGGTTAATCTGTTCATCTCCAAAAAGAGTAAAAGATCTTGAACTGAGTAATGAAATATATTTTTACGTGATTTTGCGCCATCGGCCTTGACCTTATTTTCATGCTGTAGAGGGAGTATTCTATAGTGTTATACCCCATTCAAGTCCTTCCCCGACCTAAAACCTGGCCCTCCCCAGGCTCCACCCCCAAATCTCCCGAAATCTCCCAAACTGGAGCTGGCAACCCTAAGAGAAAAGCAGGACATAAACCAAACCAAACAAACACATACATGCAAACCCGCTTTGAAAGCTAGAACTGCTAAACTAACGCCAATCGCTTTCCAATTTTAATTTTTTTAAAAACCCAACAGCAGAGGTCCATCAGTGGCTATGAGCCACAAGGTATAGATAGGGGCTCTGGGGCAAGTGATGCTCTGTCTTCTTGGTGCTTGGTGGGGGGGGTCAACAGTGGGAGGGCTTCTAATGTCCTGGCCCCACTCGTGGACCTCCTGATGGCACCTGGTATTTCTGGCCACTGTGTGACACAGAGTGTTGGACTGGATGGGCCTTTGGCCTGATCCAACATTGGCATCTCTTATGTTCTTATGGACTGCCTGTAATTACTTGCTAGCATGGAATGGCACTTTGCACATGCTCAGAGGAACTCACTGTCCACAGCCTCCAGGGTGACCCCTGTTGGACATGCCTGCCCAGGCAAGCCCATCTAACAGGCTGCATATTCGCAGGGAGGGTTAAGGCTTTACTGGGGGAACATGCCCCCCCCTCCAAAGAACACATCCCATTCTCCCCCCCTCCCGCCAGCCTTTTTAAAAGTTGTTTTAATTTCCCAGCCCCCTCCCCTCTTCATTCCCTCAAGGCCCCCTCACCACCTCCTCCTCCTCCCACGTAATATTACCCAACAACCCCCTCCGCGGCTGCCGCCATTTACCTGCCGCCTCAGTCCCCTCGCAGCCCGCTCTCGACCCAATCCGTCCCCTCAAACCCAACGCGGCCCCGCTTCCGGCTCCCTCGAAGGACCTCCGCTTCTCACACCGGAAAACCCGCCCTTCCGCCTCTCAACCCTCCCTTCCCTCTTCGCGCCCTCATTGGTTGGAAGGGCCTGCCACTCAGATCGGCCTCCCCAGCATCCACCGCGGCCTCCCTCCAGATATTTCCGACGCGCCTCCTTGGGTCTGTCCGCTCTCGTGCTGTGTCATGTCGGCGGCGGAGGGGGAGGAGGAAGCCGCGGCCTCCAACGGCCGACGGGGGAACTGCAAGGCGGATTGTACCATTCGTCTCCAGTGACAGGGAGGGAGGGAGGGAGAGATGGTACTTCCCAGCAATGCTCCCTCTAAGCTGTGGAGTCTTGTGAGCAAAAATTCTACTTGGTGAGCCACTGTAATTAAAGTTGTGAGCAAGCAGTTTGGCTACTGCATAAATTAGTTTGCTCTGGAGCCATCCTTCCTGAGCGGAGACAAAAATGTGTGAGCCGGAGGCTAAAAAACTGTGCTAGCTCACACTAACTCCTCAGCTTAGAGGGGACACTGCCTCCCAGTGTGAGGCTGCACTAAGGTTGCCAGCCTCCAGGTGATGGCTGGAGATCTCTCCTGAGATTACAATTGATCTCCAGGTCAGGGAGATCAGTTCGCCTGGGGAAGGGGGATGCAGAAGATCCCAGGTTCAGTCCTTGGCATAAAAGGACCAGGCAGTTGGTGATGCGAACGAAAATCCTCTGTTGAAAATCTTGGAGAGCCGCTGCCAGTCTGAGTAGACCGTGCTGACCTTGAGGCACCAAGGGTCTGAGTAGACCGTGCTGACCTTGAGGCACCAAGGGTCTGATTCAGTATAAGACAGCTTCGCCTGTGGGAGAAAATGGGCTGCTTTGGAAGGTGGATTCTATGGCTTTATATCCCAGTGATTTATCTCCCTGCCCCAAACACCCCCCTCCTCACCCCCCCAAATCTCCAGGTATTTCCCAACTCGGAGCTGGCATCCCTGGGCTGCACCCTGTGCGTCCCGGAAGGTGGCTCAACAAAAAGCGCCCTCCGCCATCTAATTCAAATAGGAATGTGCTTGAAATCAGCCCTGTTTGCATTGCAGAACAACCGAAGAGGAGCCCTGCTGTCAGAGCAAAGGGCTTACAAGCATCTCCGGTTTCCCAAAGTGGCCTACCAGCTATTCCTATGAGCAGGGCGAAGAGGCTGAAGCCTCCTGATTCCTCATATGTGTTACTGAGGAGTCTCTTTTTGCCTGATTGTTATTTACCTGCTTTTTTATAGCCAGAGCACCCTTGATTTAAAAGTGAATGTGGCATTTGCTGTTTTAGTTCAAGATGGACTGGGGAGGGACAGGCGTACAGTTCAAAATATTTATGCATATCCTACCTGTCTTCAATGACATGCAAGGCAGTGTACACAGCGGCCCTCAGAAGCTCTCTCATCTCCTGGTGTCTTCCTGGGTCTATTGCTTTGCATCCGTCTGCAGCACTGTGTGATGCAGCAGGTCTGTGCTTTGCATAGCATCTTCGTATTCATGCACATCATTTACACACACATGCACAAGAGACCAGATGTGATGCCACACAGGGGGTCAGTGGGCAAAGCCAATGGAATATACTGGGCCATTTAAGGCACTCAAGCTCTCCTTGCCCCTCTCTGGCTGAGGAGGTATTATAAAGGAAAGGGTAGCAGAAAAGGCAGCTGCACTGCAGTACTTACAGGAGCTGCCTTTGAGGCACAAAAATAGCCCAGGCCAAAGAAGCCAAATAAGTGCATTAATAGCACAGTCTCATCTTGAAGGCAGAGTCATGTTATTTTTTTTAAAAAGGGTTGCAAGGCCAAATTCTAAACACAAAGTAGGCCAATGGCTGCATCTGCCCCTTTTAGGATGTTGCAACACAGAGAAAAGATGCATACGATGAACTGTCCTGACTCGTCCCAGTCAATCTAAAACTGGCAACTTGCTGTTGTAGGTACATGGGACACCACTAGACCACTCTTCCTCCTTGTCACTGTTAAGAGTTACGGTTCCAGGATATTTTGGAACCAGGTTTCCCTTGTAGCAAACACTGGAATCACAACTTGTTTTTTTTCCACAAGTGAGAAATAATTGAGGGCAGGGCTTTTAAAAAAACGAAAAAGAGAGAGATGTTGGAACTCTCAGGAGGGAAATTGTTTTCAATCTGTATACTGAAAACTCATTAGCTTTTAAACATTTTTAAAAAGAATTTTGTCAAAGAGGTTCCAGAATTCCGTCCCAGCACCCCCCCCCCCCAGGGAAAAAAAGCCCTGAATGAGGGGATCCCTAGTCATTTGAGGCTCCAAGTGTGTGCATGCGAACACACGCAAACACCCACAGTATTTTCTCATGTACTGAATCAAAAACCAGAGCATATTGTCCCACTGTGGGTATTAGACTTGGAGAACAGCTCCATTGCTTCAGTATCTGTGTAGAATGGCTACCTTTACTAAATTCTGAGAACTGGAAATGTTTATATGTGAGCTAGATTTGCCTGACACCCTTAAAACCCCCAAATTTGAGATATCTAAGGGTGTATTTTGTACACAGTGAGATGTCAACATTCGTGAATGTGTGAAAGCAGCTTGCTACTTGACATTACTCACAAATGGAAGATTTTGTTCACTTACCGTGAAGCTTCCTTCTCGGTGGTCCGGGAGTGGGGCGGTCCTTCAATCCATCACTTCCTGGGACTTTGCTCCTCCTCTCCACTTGCAGGGCCAGCCAAACTTGATCCTGGAGGGGAGGGGCCTGTCCTCTGGTTTCCCAGTTCATCACCAAGCCGCTTGACTCCCCATCATCTGCAACCAACTGAACAAACCCACGACCCACTTTCCTCCCATATGGGAACAAGTGCACCGAGGCCAAAGTCATTAACCTTCAACTTTATTTGCAACAGAATACAACAACACAGAAGCAATACAGATTTTTAGAATAACTGAGATCAACAAAGACACTACACTGTACATCCCCCTCCTCAGATACCACTCAACTCCTAACCATCCCCAATGAGAAGCGGAAGCCGTTCCCTCCAAACAGGGCGGGCAGGACCGCCCCAGTGGTCCTGGGAGTGGGGCGGTCCTTTAATCCATCACTTCCTGGGACATAAAAGAGCAGTACTCCCCAGGGTGGGTGTGACGACTTCCGCACCTCACGGGGCATGTTGGAGAACCCTCCTACCAAACTCAGCCTCAACCTCAGCCAGCTTATCTATCCTATAATGCTTGGTAAAGGAGTGCGTGGATTTCCAGGTGGCTGCCTTGCAAATAATGTCTAAGGACCAGGGGTCATTTCGTAGAAAAAGAGCTAGGGGGACTCATTAGCATAACTCATTAGCATATGCCACACCCCCTGACATCACCGGAAGTGTGTCCTCCCCACAGCCGGCGGCGACCCCCAGCGGGCACCAGCAGGGAGCTCCAGGCCCCGCCCTCCCGCACCTCACCCGGGGGGATGGCATCCCCCCGCGTCCCCCCC
>NW_015175394.1:191526-193134 GCF_001447785.1 Gekko japonicus | reverse complement strand
AAGAGCAGGCGTGGAGAGAATGCAACTGTCATGATCTGGCCTGTGCCAGTACGGCCTAGCCAGCCTAAGAGGCCTGGGTGGCAGTAGGAGGCGGCTAGGCCTACAACTCCCAGAAGGCATTGGGAGAGTCAGGGAAGATTCTAAAGGAGACCGTTAGAATCTGTTGGGAACGGAGTCTGGGGGAACGGAGTCTGGGGGAAGACAGTTTAAGGCAGTTGCTGGCTGCTAGTTGATGGTAGCTGGAGTCTCTGAGCGAGAAGGGGAGAAGCCCTCAGTCCTTTGCCTCCCTGCGGCTGGGTCTTGTGAGAGACAGGCCGGGCTGGGAGGAGGAGGAGCCTGAGTGAGTTAGGCAGGCTGGGGCCTGATAGGAAAAGCCAAGTAAGGCAGTTGCGTTAGTTTATTTTCATTTGACCTTTCCCCCCGTTATCCAGTTTACGCACCTTGCCCAATTTTCCTAATAAACCCTGTTCTGTGTGATTTGGTTGGTGTCCACCTGGGTCATTCACGCCTGTAACACTCGGTTAGCAAGGGCTTGGAGATACCCTGGGACTCCCGAGGGACCGGAAAGTCCAGGGTGGTGGCAATGAAACCCAAAGACCACTCTGGGGATCATGACAGCCACGAACAGGGATTCCGTTTTTCGCCACCCCTTAGTCCTATCCAAGTAGAAGCTTAGTGCCCTACGGACATCCAGCCGATGCCAGGAGGCTGAAGTTGGTTCCTTATTCGCACTTCCTTATTCATTCCTTATTCGTTACTTATTCGTATTCGTGTAGTCATTCAGAAACACTAGGGAGAGTGAGTTGGAAAGCTCTGAACCCCAAACTAAAGTCTGGACCACCACATATCATATACCCCCACATTCACAGGACTCTCCCCTTCGAGGGGACATATGCGGTGTGCTGGTCCAAAGCGCGGTTCTGGTGCCAGCTGCTCCAAAGTGCAGTGCCCCTAGGACAATCACACAAGCAGGCACTGGGGCCAGGCTGCACCCCAAAACAATATTTGGACCACCCCAAATGACACATCCCCACGCTCTGGGGACTGTGCCCTGCAAGGTGACATGCAGAGATGCCCAGTCCAAACACCAGTTCTGATGCCACGAGCTTCTATTCGCAGGGCTTCCCCGAGGCCTGTATTTTAAAGCAGATTTGAATAAGGAAGTGCCCCCTGCACCCAAAATAAGGTCTGGACCATCTGCAAGGTGACATGCAGAGATGCCCAGTCCAAACACCGGTTCTGATGCCACGAGCTTCTATTCGCAGGGCTTCCCCGAGACCTGTATTTTAAAGCAGATTTGAATAAGGAAGTGCCCCCTGCACCAAAATTAAGGAATGGACCACCACATATCATATACCCCCACATTCACAGGACTCTCCCCTTCGAGGGGACATATGCGGTGTGCTGGTCCAAAGCGCGGTTCTGGTGCCAGCTGCTCCAAAGTGCACTGTCCCCAGGACAAACACACAGGACGGCACTGGGGCCAGGCTGCACCCCAAAACAATAATTGGACCACCCCAAACGACACATCCCCACGCTCTGGGGACTGTGCCCTGCAAGGTGACATGCAGGGATGCCCGGTCCAAACACCGGTTCTGATGCCACGAG
>NW_015175394.1:173033-189016 GCF_001447785.1 Gekko japonicus | reverse complement strand
CGGTGTGCTGGTCCAACGTGCGGTTCTGGTGCCAGCTGCTCCAAAGTGCACTGTCTCCAGGACAAACACACACGACGGCCTGTATTTCAAATTTGAATACGGAAGTGCCCCCTGCACCCAAAATAAGTTCTGGACCACCACATATCATATACCCCCACATTAACAGGACTCTCCCCTTCGAGGGGACATATGTGGTGTGCTGGTCCAAACTGTGGTTCTGGTGCCAGCTGCTCCAAAGTGCACTGTCCCCAGGACAAACAAACAGGTAGGCCCTGCGAACAGAAGCTGGTGCAACGGAAACTCGTGGCATCAGAACCGGTGTTTGGACCGGGCATCTCTGCATGTCGGTTTGCAGGGCACAGTCCCCAGAGTGTGGGGATGTGTCGTTTGGGGTGGTCCAGCCATTTTTTTGGGGTGCAGCCTGGAACAGTTGCTCTACGGCGCTGCTTCTAGCGCCTCGGCGGGGGCGGGCTCTCTGGCTGCTGCGCCCAATCGGGGAACTCCCAATGCTGCCGGCAGCCGTTCTCCGCTCTCAACAGGAGAATCGGGAGGGGTGGGGAGGTAACCAGATCCTTCCGCCGTCTCCCCAAGACCAACTCACTTGCTCTTCTTTCTTCACCTTTATCTTCAGGATCTTCGTGCTCTCTAGAGCACAGCCAAGACGTCCTGCTTCGAAGGCAGGGCCGGAAGAACTGGGGAACCAGAGGACAGGCCCCTCCCCCTCCAGGATCAAGTTTGGCCGGCCCTGCAAGTGGAGAGGAGGAGCCAAGTCCCAGGAAGTGATGGATTAAAGGACCGCCCCATTCCGAGGACCACCGGAGAAAGGCAGCATAAGATGTGGGATGTTAAGCACACCGCAGACTTTGCATGTATGCGTAGGTAGGCCATTAGCAAGAACAAAAAAGTCTAAGAGCCAAGTCCAGAAAAGGTTGAGATCCTTTGCCTCTTCACCCCAGACATCAGCTACAATTCCTCATGGAACCTGATCCTATGCTTGTTTACTTGGAAGTAACTCCCACCAACAAAAGCCAGTGATAAGAAGGACCAGAACCAACATGTCTTCTCCAAAACAACCTTTATTTCAGATTTACAGTTTTTTTAACATTTATGTCCACAAACCTGTACAGACTTCTCTAAAAAGGTAAATATGATTTTTGTCTCGTTAATATAGCTGGGTATTGACAGTTATTAAATATTATAAAAATAAATCCATTTCACTAAAGCCTTTTTTATTATTATCCTCCAACATTTTCATGCAACATGAATAAGGCAAAAGAAAAAAAACAACAACCCACAATAGGTATACTCTGCCAGGAAATTCTCTCTGGTGCAAGCCCCACTAGAGTGAAGTGGGGTGTGTGTGTGCACAAGTGTATAGCCTGCATGACTACTCTTATGCAAACCCCCTTTCAAATTGGGTTTGAATGAAAGGATTTCCTGGTGGATTGACCCATCTATGTAAATCATCATTAAACAGTGATACAGTAAATAAGTAAGGCAAAAAAGAACAGCAATAGTAGCAGCAGCAGCAGCGTGGACCGAGAAATGGAGGGGCAGGGGGTGGGTAATACGTTGAATTCTTCCATGCTATAAAAACCATACTTAAAAAAAAATTATCAGTTTTCTGTGTTAGAACCGTTAGCTTTACATGAATTTAACTATTGCTTTTATTTTACAATAAACCCCAAATCAACGTGTGTATTTCAAGAGGCAACATTACGATACGTTGTCAAATGAGTACGTGAATTTAAAGCACTACATAAACAGGAACATCTATGTCTTATTTGCAACAGTTAAATACACGGATTATAGTGAACAGGAGAGAGATTAAAGACCACGCCAGTACCCGAATCGTATGGACGATTCACAACACACATTTATTTTTGAATTTTCTTCAGAATCACAAGTTAGCCTGAGTGCTACAGTTAGGGTTCCAAAGTCCCTTGCAAACTTTTCAGATCTGGGAAGGAACTTTGGGCTGTGAAAAAAAAGATTTCAGTTTACTAAGGGAAGACCAGCTTGCATTTCACATCTAATTTTGCTGGTTAGTTTACTGATCACCGGATTTGAAAGGCAGGAAAAACAACATAATAAAAAGTTAGTAATTAAGTGGAGACCACAATCAGAGTTGTTTCTTTCTCACTTTGTAACGTGAGAAAGCAAAGAGTGGGCAAGCGTGCAAACATGGAGGCTGCCGCTTTACATGGGACAGTCCATCCCCAAATGGAGTCAAGGTGCAATGGCCAAACACCAAATTAGACTCGTAAATTATGGAAGAAATCAAGGGAGTTTCATCAAACTCCATCCATCAGGAATACGCAGTTCACATGCCTTTCATTCCCTTTTAGTTTTAGAAGCGCTGTCTGATAAAATGTGTAATTATTTAGCTGGGTCTCAAATCCTTTTTTTTTTTTACATAAAAAATTGACACTCTCCAATCAAAGTCATCCTGCTGCAGGAGTCAAGAGATCTGTAGTGTTATCTAAAGTCTGGCATCCTATCAAAACCCAGGTAAGGATAAAGGCAGCCCAACTCTGCTGATTGGTGCAATAGGTAAGGAAGCTGGGTGAGGACTCTGAAAGGTTTGTGGATGCATTGCGTTTCTGACGTACTTATTCCCTGGGAAAGCCAGCTGCATCTCAGGTTAAATGCCTGTTTTCATCATGCCATGATGAGGTAGTCTAGTGTCAACCCTTCTTGCTTACCTCTAGCAAAGTACGCTTAGCCGTTGCATAGAGGTAATCTTGTACCTGCCTGGAAGCAGACATAGCAGCTACCTACTGGCACGGCATGCAGGGGGCAAAGCAAATCCCCCCCCCCGCTAAAGTTTCAGAGTTTTATGGTGACAAACCATTTCAACCAAGCACAGCCTTTCCCATATACTTTAGCATCACTACATGTGTAAGAGGCATTAGTGACTGGTGCAGGGAATTCTCCCTGACACTGGAGTGGAAGAGGAAAGCCCTTGTTTGCGGGGAGCACTGTGCGCACATCAAAACTTTCAGGTGCCAGTCAGCACTCGCGCATTGGGGCTAATGTGCACACGATCCTTCAGATCAAAGTACTGAGGCAGATACGACTGAAAGTGAGCAGCTGAGGGGAAAAAATAACTAACAACCCTCATAAAAATATTTAAGTTAACATTTTATCTTAACGTCTAAACCTTAATATTTTAACATGATTATTTTCAAAAGTGCTTTTTTAATCCCCCCCCCCCCGGTGGAAATGTCAATTGGTCAACTTTGTAAGGCAGTGCTAAAGTGATGGAGGTGGCACTGGTGAGTGCAGGTAAAATGTAAACAAACCAGGCAAATTATCTTCTTTAAAGCAAACGAACAAACCACGGTTTAAATTTTATGGTTGAAGCTTTTAAGGGTCGTGGACTCTAGCATGAATTTCTACCTGATGCTATTGTGATGCGTCATTTTTAGATTACCAGCTGTCCTAGAGAAGAGGCAGGCTAGAAGTTAAAGACAAACATGGGAGAGAACGGCATTTGCTGTTTCCCCAAGATGCATTTTTTTAAGTGCAATTCATTATTAGCAGTGATGTAAGTGCTAAAAAAGGAACTGTCCATGCCAAATCTCTCCCTGTCTCTGAGACGAGTGCCTATTTCAGGCTTCCCCAGACAGACCCACTGGTTTCCCCTATCTCTTTATGCACAGTTTGTTTTTAACAGATCTTCACAAGAACCCGTCAGGTATTAGGCATGAACATAGTCCATGCCTGGCACAGAAGGCGGGGATTCGTGACACGTGGATGTGATTTAACTGTGCTTCAAAACCAGGTTGATTAAGCAAGAACTTAAGCAATGGAAAACAATATTTTTTTAAAAAAAAAAACCCAGGCAGAGCATACTACCATCAGCAAGAAGACATTTACAAAAAAATCAAATATGCTAGAATGACATTTTCCTACCAGGGTGCAATATGGAAGGAATATTCCTTCTAAGATTTTATATATATAAAAAAAAGAATAGGTCAGCTGGGTTTATTCCACTATTCAAAAATTACAATATTCCTTCTAATTAAAAAGTATAACGTGCCTCCGCTCATCTTTATGTAAAAGGCTGAAGTACATTCTAGTACTTTTAATTTAGATTTGTGGGTTAATATAGTTTTTTTCCAGAACTTCCACTGATAAGGGCATACAGCAGCCTCAGTCCAGGAGGGCCAATCTACCCTCCCCTTTTTTGGTCATCAAGTCACAGCTGACTTATGGCGACCACTCATTGGATTTTCAAGGCAAGAGACCCTCAGAGGTGGCTTGCCACTGCCTGCCTCTGTGTCACACCCCTGGTATTCCTTGGAGGTCTCCTATCCAAATACCAGCCAGGGCCGACTCCGCTTAGCTTCCGAGATCTGACGAGATCAGGCTAGCCTGGGCCATCCAGGTCAGGGCTTCTGAACCCGTAACTTCAACAAATTGCTGCAATGGGACCTCAGAGTACCCCCCCCCCCCAATGCAAAGATCGGGATTGAGAAGATAGTTGTTGCCCAAGCTTGAAGATCTGCAAACGACAGCGCTCCCAACCCTGCCACCATTTCACTTTCCCTGGGAAGGAAGAGCCACTCGGCACGGTCTTCTCATTCCTTCCTCTGGCCAAGTGGCTTATCTGGTACAGGAACGCGACGGGGAATAAAATCTGCTCCTCTCTGGATCAAGGCATTTGTCGGTAAATTATATGCTTGTGACAGGGGCCTTGCTGTGCATCGTTTTTATTTCTGGTAAGAAGCTTATCTACATATATTTATATGTGTGGCTTTTCAACAGTGATTCATTGTGGGAGGGGAGTGTCACTGGGAACTTCCACTGTTGACATATATTAATGTGCGGATTTATGACATTTGTTCATTGAAGGATGGAAGGGGGAAAACGTAAAACACAGTGGACAGTAGCTCAGTGCTGTTAGTGACTTTATGAACTTCCACATTCAGAGGTAGTAAACCTCTCAGTCCCAGTGTCAGGAGGAAACATCAGGGAAGGCCTTGGCCTCTATGCCCTGTTGGTTGGCCCTCCGGAATAACTAGTCAGCCACTTTATGAGACAGGATGCTGGACTAGACGGACTACCGCTCTGGACTAGACAGACCACTGATCCAGCAGGGCTCTTCTTATGGAGAGATGGTGTTCATCAATCACTTCTGAGCCCTGCTGAAATGAATGGGGGACTTACAACTTTTTCAGAAACACAGTGCTTGGAAGACAATATCCAAGGACAATATCGAGTTAAGAGTGACAAAACAGCATGCTAGCCAAAAATGGTTCTCTCAGTCTGTAGTGTCTTTTTATTGCCTTGAATGTTCTCAGCATAAGTTTCTTTGCTGGAAAATCTAAGAAGATGTGACTAAAATGTTGCAGTCAAATTTTCCTGCTCCATAGGCATGGGTATAAAAACACCAGCACCTACATCCCCACAGAGGTCACTTAAGCTTCTCTCCTTTAGATGCAGTTCCAGCATCTCTAGTCTTTGGTTGAAGTTTGCAAGCTTGAAACTTCAAAACGTGTGGAAATCAAACTCATCAGCTGATGCAGATGTTTCTAAACACACAAGGGACAAATTCTTAACCACCACACACTGGTATAGCCCCACAGAATATGATGGGATTACAGTCAAGAAAACCATCAGTAATTTCTTATTTTCAAACTGCCTGAACTACCAACCTAAACTTTATTTTCAGACCTTCATGTATTGCCCGTAAAATTCACCTGCCTTCTAGAAATGTATAGGTGACGATGGGGGGAGGGGATACTTCTCTTTCAAAATTCACCACAGATCAGGGATCATATGGCTTTGATATGTTTTTTTAAGTCCACAAAAATAAGCTCACGCTCAAGGAAATTATACCTCTTGTAAATTCAATGAAAGCCTCAGTCAGGTCACTCAATTTTAGCTAGAAGGTAGTGGAGGGAAACTGCTTCTCAGGACAGTACTATCTGTCATGACCCAGTAAATGCTTCTGAACACACACTGAAATATCCACAACCAAACGTGACAGCTTTTCACAGATTAAGATTCAGAGTGAATACAAAGGAGGACAAAGGAGTGTGTGTTTATGGATAAGTCCTGAATAGTGCCAGCCTGCTGGAAGCAGCGCTGCAGACTTCTCATGACTAAAGCAAAAAAGAAAGGAAAAGAAAGAAAGATGTGGTTTCTTACATGACACACAAACACACGCACACAAAACACCCAAATTCCTATGAGCATCTCCAAAGCCTTTGTGTTTTAAAAAAGCCATACATTCTGAAACTTCAGACAAGGAGGTGTTTGTCGTGAACACCTGTAAACCATGTCCCAAAGTTTGATGTAGTAGTTTGCTGTTGTCGCGCCTTTAATTTTTTTTTTTTAAATCACAGGTGCTTCACTTAATTGATAAACATGGTGCCCAAAGATGGAGGTGAAAACCAAGTTAGATGTTTCCAAGACTGCAAGTTAAGCCTAATGCTCTCTGCTAAACTTGTCGAGCTAAAACGATAAGACTCCTTTTAGAAGACTCCCAAGAATCCCAGTCACTTCGATTCTCATTAGATACCCTCTCCGATAACCACATCGTTTCTCGATCGTACCAATTTGCCACCGTTGCTCCAAGCTGTGAATACTTCTAGGTGTCCTTACTGCTGAAATATGAGAAGTTACGTTGCGGTCATCTGTACTGAATAAGTTAAAAGTTTAATAAGGTGCTGCAAGCGCCACTGGGTTCAGCATTTTCATTCTGGCCCAGAAACAAACAATAAAATATAAACTGACTAATGGGGAAAGCAAAAATAAAAATCCAACCCATGCAAACCACTTTCCTCTGAAACACACTCAATTCAGGCTGTCACTTTATGGAAAAAAATAACAGCACTTAAATATTTTGGCAGTCAAAATTAAATGACAAATCCTTGATCGGCGACTGATCATTTCGTTAAAATTTACTTTAGAAAAGGGCGGTTTCTGCTCTTGACCAAGCCAGAGAGTCACTGGCATCAGCTGAAGTCTACCAACTCTGGGCGAAGGGACAACGGCGTTCAAGATTTCAGTATATATCGGGACAGTCAAAGAAGTTTCTGTCAAAGTATCCGCCTGAGTATAACCAGTCAGGAGTCCCAGTATATGGATTAGTACCGTGATAAAACCATCTGTTAAAAAAAAAGAAAAAGAAAGGAGGTAGTGGTAGAGGATACACTGTTAACTGAGACAGCAATTAAATGAAGGGAACCCCCCCCCCCAAGAATACCACTTGAAATTATTTTAACCCTCATATATGCACAATTAAAAAGGAGGAACAGACATGTGTCAAGTCCCTTATGCCTAGTAACAGGATAAGTAGTGATAATAAGATGACCATAATAATGATAATTAGTCATTTTTCAATTTTTCAATGGGTTTTTTTTAAGGTGAAACAAGGCTGCTAATTGGAATTTGAGTCTGATATGCTATTTGTATGCAGGTGCTATCTAGGGGACTTTGGGTTGGATCCCCAAATCTAATCTAAGGATGGGACAGGATTGGGCTATTTTACTATTTATTATTTTATTTATAATTTCAATTTATAGCCCTCCCTCCCCGCAACGCGGGCTCAGGGCGGCTCACAAATAGGCATACGCCAACACATAAAAACAGTTAAAACCATAAAAACCATTATTACAGAATTACAACATATTAAGTGCTCTAGATGTTCCAAACAAAATCTATCATCAAGATGGCGTGTCTAAGATGGTACATCCAATCAGTGCTATCGGTTCCACGTGGCACTGTCGTTCTCTCTCCCCAGGGCCAGTTAATAATGATGGTACGATAGTGGTACTAAGAGTTGCTCTCTGATTAAGGCTGATTTATGTATAAGATTATATATTCAATTTATTTTCTGGATAGTAGGATTGCTCGAACTTATAATTTATCTGGTGTGTTAATTATTAATCCTGTTGAAATTAATATTTGGATAGATAGGCTGACCATTTTTAGAGAGATCAGTCTTAGGTCATTTATGGTTTGCTTGGCCTATTAAACGTTCAAGCTTGTATATTTTGAATTTAAAGTCCACAGAAATCTGTTCTGGACAAGTTTAATATCCTGGGTGGGGCAATTTAATTGTGTTTGTATGTTTCAAATGGACTAAATAGATTTTGTTAATTCTCTAAAAAATAATAATAAAAAAAAAGATCCATACCAATTTCCCCTCCTCCCATAGCAGCCCTCCGACACTCCCTGTGCTGCTTGCTCTTAGGGGTCTCCTGACCCCTAGAAGTAGTATGTAAGGGCTGCTCAAGCTGCATAGGGAGGGGTAGGTAGGAAGTGGTGTTTCTGTACACAGATGTCCTTTTGTGTGCAGAAAATGTAAATCAGATCCAGCCCACGACCGCTGACTTTGTGATAACCTCCCTGAGTTCTGGGTTCATCCACAACAGGTTCACTTCAACCACCGCTGCAACTGCTTCCACCTACGTGCTGCCCTGAAGTGCTTTGCAACTGAACAGGGGCTGCCAACTATATTACTATTTAATGTTTACTAAAACACACTGTAGTAGTGGGAAAAGTTTTCTACAAGCATGTTTTTGAGCTATAACCACTTTTACAGTGAGTCCAGCGTGATGGGGCGGGGAAATACCTGTTATGCTGCAGCAGAGGCTCCCAATTTTGGTTGCAGTCCTCCTTTACATAAGATAAGTGAATTAATTATCGTATGGGATTGTGTGCAGAATAGCTGGGAGATCCAAAGATTATCTGGCAACTCCAAGCTCTAGTTCTTAGTGTTATGCTAGTGCTGAGCTAGATTTGTTTTTAAGGGCTGAGAGAGTTCTGAAAGAACTGTGACTGACCCAAGGTCACCCAGCTGGCTTCCTGTGGAGGAGTGGGGAATTGAACCTGGTTCTCCAGATCAGAGTTTGACAGTCTTCACCAAACTGGCTCTCTCACACAACATGAGTATCCCACTGATTATGTATCCCCCCCCCCCCGCCTTTTTGATATTTCAGAAAATAATTTCTTTTCTGGCCAAGGCACCCAAATAATAACATCCCATCATAAATATTTATTAGACTAACTTAGTTCAGTACAACAGTGGGACAAATTGCTCTCCCTCCTTTGAAAAGATAATGGTTTTGTTTTTTCAGCACATCAATGGTGGCTTTCATTGGGGTGCTACCGCTGCTTACTGAAGTTAATATCAGGGCCTATTTTGCATTTTTTTCTTCCCCTTGGTGAGATTTCTCCACAGAAACAGAGGCACTGTTATTATCGTCATTGTTTTCCAAAACATCTGCCAGAAGTCAGGGCAACAATTTTAAAACACATACAATCCCCAAACACATACAATGCTTCGAGTGTTTCAGGAGGTTTGTTTTGTACGGGTGCACAAACAAGGAATGATGCAAAGAATCCCCGCTGAAGCAAAAAGCAATTGTTCTCTTTTGTCTGTGAGTCACAGTTTCTCCATTTTGAAAGCCACTTTAGTGGTCTATTCAGCAAGAGCTAGGTGCTGCTGCACCGACTGCTTTCGAGTCTGGAAAAAGTACGAAGCATTTCTTGTTTGTTGATTTGACTGCCAGCTGACTTCAAATGAAGTCCAATCCTTGAGCTTCAGAATGGCACCCAAAGAACACAGTCAAGGACGAGACTCAAGCTGGGGATAATACGAACCGTGATCACGAACACAACACAGAAACTTTCAGCACACAGGTAAGGGAGGGCCAGGAGCCGCGGTGGCTCAGAGGTTTAAGATGCTGGGTTGCAGACCGGAAGGTCTGTAGCTCGGCAGTTCGAGACCTGAGTGCCATGTGACTGAGTGAGCTCCCATCTCTGACCCCAGCTCCTGCCAACCTAGCAGTTCGAAAGCAAGAAATTGCAAGTAGATAAACAGGTACCGCTTCGGTGGGAGGGTAACAGCACTCCATGCGCCTTGGTGTTTAGTCATGCTGGCCACATGACCACGGAGAAGTCTTCAGACAGTGCTGGCTCTTTGGCTTGGAAACGGAGATGAGCACCACCCCCTTGAGTCGGATTCGACTAGCTTTCGAGCAAGGGAAACCTTTACCTTTTAAGGGAGGGTCAAGAAAGTCCCAGTTTAACACAAGGCATATTGCCTAAGGCTTAAGGGGACAACCCACACCCCAACCCCTCCGCCCTTCAGTTACCTTGTCCTCCATTCGATTTCACCTTTTGCACGTTCCTTACGAGCGGCTCGCTGTTTTTCTTCCAGCCTCTCTTTTTCTTTGCTAGCCAGATCTAACAGACATTTCAATAGGATTGATTACTTTATAAAATAAAAAGAAAAAGTACAAAGGAAAGGAAGGTGGAGAAACAAAATCCAGACAGGCTTTAAGAACAAAGTTTAACACGTGCTCATGACACACAGAGCAAGTTATCGGTTTGGCTTTTTACTCGCTCCGGTTCAAAGTTTTTTAAAAATCAGATGCATGCAAGCAAAGCCAAATGCCATCCCAGCCAGATTAAAATTCCAGAAAGTCCTATTGCCTTGCTGCCTTCCTAGAACACCACATGGGATCTTGGCCATGGATAAGGGGCTTGTGCTGGGATTTGGCCAAGTTTAGAGGAGAACATTTCATAATGTTGGGGGCCAATGTTCCCTCTAAGCTGTGGAGTATTGTGTGAGCAAAAATTCTACTTTGTGAGCTACTGGCATTAGAGTTGTGAGCGAGTGATTTGGCTACTGCATCAATTAGTTTGCTTTGGAGCCCTCCTTCCTGAGCTGAGACAAAAGTCTGTGAGCCACTGGCTAAAAAACTGTGAGCTAGCTCACACTAACTCAGCTTAGAGGGAACACTGGTGGGGGCAAGCTAACACGTCTCCCTACATGCTTCCATCAGGAGGAACAGCACACCAAAAGATACTACAACAGCATACTCCTCAGGGCAGAAACGATGGGTACCAGAACACTGCCGTTTCTTCACTAGGCATAGCTGCCTGTAAGTGAGCTGAGGTTAAGCCAAGAGAGCCTTACTCTAGCCTCAGCATTTTTAAATTCTGTTCTATCTCAGTGAGCTCCCGGAAGCAGCATGCAAGACAACAGGAAAGGATTATCTAATGACTCTAGTAGAGGTGCACGCACGCTCTCCCACTCATCTCCTTGCACGTACCTATCTCTCCGTTCTCCATGTGCCTGATATCCGGCCGGAGTCGACAGTCTGTGGGAGCCAATATTTCTTCCATGCCCTTTTCTAGCTCGTTGAGAGTGACAGCAAAACTGGTAAAGTTGTACATCTTAAATGAAAGGGGGGAAATGAATACGTCATCAGCCCTGCCTGTGAAACTCTATCGTATTCTCACCCGATCACACTTGAAGCTGCCTTATACGGAATCAGACCCTTGGTCCATCAAAGTCAGTACTGTCTACTCAGACTGGCAGCGGCTGTCCAGAGGGCTTTCACATCACATTCTTTCACATTCTTCCCACCGCCACCACACAAAATAATGGTCAGGTTTCACTTCTAAGTAGGGTAACTGGTGCTTGGTTAAGACGCCATACATACTTCTGACCACACCAGCAAAAAAACCCCCAAAAACAATAGGGGAACAGAAAACGGCATGCTTTTTAAAATATCCTCAATGGACTTAAATATGAACTTGATTCCAGACCTGCCATAGGCTCACTAGTCTCAGAGTTTCCCCCCCGTTTTGTTTTGTTTTTGGCCATCAAATCATAGCTGACTTAGGGTGACCCTTCACGGTTCTTTCAAGGCAAGAGACATTCAGGGGTGGTTTGCCACTGCCTGCCTCTGCATCATGACCCTGGACTTCCTTGGGGGTCTCTCATCCAAGTACTAACCAGGGTCAACTCTGCTTAGCTTCTACGATCTGATGCGATCGGGCCAGCCTGGGCTATTCAGGGTAGGGCTGGATCCTCATCTACAAACGGGACTGTGTGAAGATATATGGGCTAACCAATAGGTGGCACTGTCATTCATTGAAATTTGGCTCTTTTTGCTCGGTGATGCCAGTTCCTTAGAGACATCTGAAAATACATCTTCCATTCAAAGTTGTCCTTGACACTGCATCAGAAGTACACTTTTAAGCCCAGAAATCTCAAGCAGAATACGGAGGACATAGTTTCCTGCACCAGAAACCTATGGCTGTCAAAATGATCCTACTACCACTGAATGGGGGGCGGGGGGGGGACCACACCTTGGCAATCACACTGAATATGACCAGCAAGCAGAAGGAAAAGTGAGTGAGGTAAAGACTTACTTTGGGGGGGGGGGGTTTAAAAACTGGTTACATACCTATGAACATTACGACTAAGCAGCAGCTTATTGAGGAGGAGGAGAGGAGATTGGATTTATACCCCACCCTTCACTCAGAGTTTACAAACTCCTTTCCCTTCCCCACAACAGACACCCTGTGAGGTAGGCGGGGCTAAGAGAGCTCTTTCCAGAACTATCCTTGAGAGAACAGCTCTTATCAGAACTATGGCTTGCCCAAGGTCATCCAGCCAGGTGCAAGTGGAGGAGTGGGGAATCAAACCCGGTTCTCCCAGATTAGAGTCCACGCACTTAACCACTACACCAAACCAGCTCCATAGATCTGATATATAAGAGGCGACCGGAGCTTTGTGTAGTCATCTTTGGACTGAAATGAATTACGCATGTCTGAGTCTTGATTATACAGCTGCCAGGAGACCTTCCACTCCCCACTGACAGCTCAGCTGGGCAGCAGGAAAAACATGGGCAACATGGGAGGTGTGCAACTGGCACGCCCCAGCATGACATCATTTCTGGTGTGACCCATCATCACACTGGGGATGCTGACTGGCCCTCCCCACCTGAAGTCCCTGCCTCTCCCATATCTTGCTGGTTGCCAGGCCGTGCCTCAGTCGCCAAGCGGCATCCCTGCCACGCCTGGCAACCCTAGCCACAAAGCAGTCATCCAGATACTTTTTTATTACCGAAACTGGGAAAATAAGAACATTTTGACTACTGAGAGGATAGTACAACTAAGTATTAAAAAATGACAACCACTAAGAGTAAAGAACTAGAATTAATTTAACCAGAAATTCATCTGTGAAGTACTGGAGAACAATATGTCTTCTGAATATAAAGGGGCAAGAACACAAACTGATCCGGCTGTGAAGGCCAAATCATCCACTTATATGAGAATAAAAGAATGGAAACAGCAGACACGTCTATGTGAATTACCGGCTACAGTTTATACATTTCTGGGAAGAGTGAAAGTACTACATGTCTTTGTGACAGCTGTACAGGAATTGTGAAATTGTGATTGCGTAGGCTGATAAGGCGACTAGTACAAAAGCAACTGCGCAAGTCCGATGCCCCTCTAATGACAAGACTACGTTTAAGATCACGGGACCTGTATGGACAAAAGTCACATGGAATGGGGGCCATAGTAAGGAGGAGAACTGGCTGAGATGGAGTGAGAAAACTGGCTGGACCCAACCCAGTTACATTTGTTCTATCAGGGAAGTCAGGGTGGCTACACAAGCCAAAGGTCCCCGATTCAGGCCCTGGCCGGACCCAGACTTGCTTAGCTCCAGACAGACTGGCTGCAGCATATGTTTTACAATTGTACCCAGAAGACATGTTTAACTCCTGTAGCGAGCGAGAAATGCCTTGTCATTGTCCCAAGGTCACCCAGCAAGCTTCCATGGCACAAGTGGGGATTCGAACATGGGACTCCCAGATACTTCTCTGACACTCCTAACCACTACGCCACACTAGCTCTCTCTTACAAGTTTCACACAGAAAATGAAAGATCACAGAATGGAAGGGCAATTTTTCTTTAAGTCCATTCTTTGCAAAGGCGCTGAAATGTGAAAGGAATCACTGTTTTTATAGAGCATTTCTCAGCACACTCTATAATTTAGGAAGATGTCCGCTAAGTGGAAGAGACTCTCAAGGATTACCATGAAGAAGCATCCGACATCAGGCTTCATTAGCTCTGAATATCTACCCGAAATGATAAAGAACTTCAAGAAATCTTGCAGTATATTAGAACTGGTAGAGCAACATATTTGAAGAATGACATTGCTGAATATGGTCAACTATGCCGCAAACCATGAGAAAGACATCTTGGATTTCCCCCATCAAGGATCTGAAGGTCTAAGCCTATGCTATGCATATGACAAACAAGCCATATGGTGCCCTGTAGTAAGAAGAGGAGGAAGAGGAAGAGGAGGGAGAGGAGATTGGATTTATACCCTGCCCTTCACTCGGAGTCTCAGAGTGGTTTACAATCTCCTTCCCTTCCTCTCCCTACAACAGACACCCTGTGAGGTAGATGGGGCTGAGAGAGCTCTTTCAAGAACTGCTCATGAGAGAACAGCTCTGAGAGAACTGTGACTGACCCAAGGTCTCCCAGCTGGCTGCATGTGGAGAAGTGGGGAATCAAACCCGGTTCTCCCAGATTACAGTCTGCGCTCTTAACCACTACACCAAACTGGCTCTCATGGTATCATGTATGTCTCTTTGAGGGTCTAACAACAAAGGTGCTAAGGACCTCCAAAATCAAGGAGGAAGACAAATATTTTCAGTGCTACCAGCCATGGGATGCTTTGGATAAAATGTACCTGCAGCTCTCCACCTCTTCCTACTCATTCAGGCCTTAGGACAGGCAGCCAGTCTGATAAAAAAAAAAGAGGAAAGAAAACAACAAAAGATACCCTGGATGGGAAGTTAGCACTTTTGTTGCTTTCCTGAAGTAACAATGCTGACTGGACTGTATTGCATGGGCAGAGAGTTAAGTAAGAAAACAGCAACTTACTTAAAGTAAAAACAAAGCAGTTTGAGTACAGAAGGTAGAAATGTGTGTGTGTGCAGGGGGAGATCTGGAATAAGTACAGATCTAACAGGAAATCAAAAAGGACTCAGACAAAATCCACGAAGACAATAAGAGCAGAACCATATCAGCTAACTGGATACATTCCCTAGCAATCTAAAATACCTTGTACTGGTGTCACCCCTCAGGGGATAAGTCTCCCCAAAGCACATGTGTGGAGAGGTTTAGAACATCACAGGAATAAGTAGGGTTGGATGGAATTAACCCAAACAGGACAAGATGAAGAACACAACAGCTTGGTGGAGGGAGTTTCTTTTCACAGTTTATTTTAAAACCGGGCACTCGGCTACCCCACTGATTGAGTTCCAGCAAGCAACAGGATGGGGTTGTTCTTCCCCTCACCTGGTCAAATCGGTGTGCAAGAAACAATCTAGAGGAGTGACAGAAACCATTCACAAGCTGTCCCGCTAGCTGAGCCTGCTTATTGTGTACAATGGGAAATGTCAGACTTTGGGGCATGTCTGTTTGTCTTCCCTGGATGCGATAAACACCTCCCCCTTGACCTTTTTTGCCTTCTGGCAGCACCCCGGGGTTTTGGTGACACAGGCAAATGGTTTCATCTTGTGTACAAAGGAAAGGTGGGGGTACGGAAGGGTAGCTGACCCACTACCACACGCCATGGTACTGGAAATGAGCCGACATAAAGCCTTATGCTGTGATTACTGCAGAATAAATTGATCAGCATGGCCAAAGAGCCCTTAACCGTCACACTCTTGTGTCACTGATTTTGGACGAGGCCAGCAACTACATGCGTTCAGAGGCCACTGCTTCTTGATCGTCATGAGTTAACTACATATAACAAGACACCCCCTTAGCTTATCTGCCACAGTCCTGCTTGCGCAAAAACAGGTTGCTTACCAGTAACTGGTGATCTTCGAGTGGTCATCTGTGCATTCACACCAATGGGGTTTAGTGCGCCTGCGCTGACCCGACCGGTGCTGTAGCAAGCTATGTTTCAAAGGATTTTCGCGCGAGTCCCACTGAGCATGCGCAGGAACCCCAGCGCGCATGCCCAGAGGGACGGGCGCGGAGATCCCGCCAGTTCCTTCAAAGCACCGCCGCCAATCAACACCTATCAAAAAATCAGGAGCTGACAGCAGAGGGGAAGGAGGGCGGGCGGTGTGAATGCACAGATGACCACTCGAAGATCACCAGTTACTGGTAAGCAACCTGTTTATCTTCTTCGTGGTCTC
>NW_015175394.1:169952-172680 GCF_001447785.1 Gekko japonicus | reverse complement strand
CTCCTCATGTTCTCAGCAATTAACTGCACGCTGTTAATGACTTCTTTGACTTCGGGAGAGTATTCCACTTGGTCAGCTGCCCATTTCGCAGACTGGGGGCTCGGTCTCTTTTTCTTGCTCGTGTCCGGCTCATTGGGTTTGTCGCAGTGACAGCACCTGTGTTCGTTGCGGACTTTCACTTCTCCAAACTCGCCAGCCTTTGGCTTGCTGGATTTACTGGTACTGCCCTTTTTGAGTTTTTTAGTTTTGGCTTCGACGTGTTTCTGCAGAGGCCTCCTCATCATCAGGACTTTGGGAAGGAGACGGAGGAAGACAGTTTTGACCCACGTGGGCATCGTGTGTGTTGTTGGCGTCCTGTAGTGGATGTTCAGCACAAACACGGTGACGACAATAGAGAGGGTCACAAATATCATGGTGAACAGCAGGTATTCTCCCACCAGGGGGATTACCAGAGAGGTAGAGGGGATTGTCTCTGTGATTACCAGCAGGAACACTGTTAAAGAAAGTAGGACAGAGATGCACAGAGTCACTTTCTCTCCACAGTCGGAAGGAAGGTAAAAGACCAGCACAGTCAGGAATGAAAGGAACAGACAAGGAATGATTAGATTAATTGTGTAAAACATGGGCAGCCTTCGGATATAAAAAGAGTAGGTTATATCAGTATAGATCTCCTCGCAGCAGTTGTATTTGATGTCATGTTTGTAGCCCGAAGCATCCACTATTTCCCATTCACTGTTCTCCCAAAAGTCATTCATATCCACTTTGGAACCAACAAGGAGAAGGTCGATTTTAGCTTTATCGTAGGTCCAGGACCCAAATTTCAGGGAGCAGTTCTGGTGATCAAAGGGGAAGAAGGTGATATCCATGGGGCAGGAACTCTTAAAGATGGCAGGGGGGGTCCAAGTGATCGTGCCATCGTATTTGAGAAGAGCTTTGGTTCTGCCTTCTACCTGAAAATCCCCGACAGCGCTGGAAATACAGACAGAGGACAGTTTAGATTGTGGCGTGCAATGCTAAAATGCAACATTTCTTTAGAAAAATATATCAGTGCCCAAAAGTTATCAGGAAAGAGAGTTTGTACTTGTTGTATAACACAATATCAGGTTTCCAGATTTTATCTGCTGGCACTCGGACAAACTCGATCCCATCATATTCTGCTGGATTCCATCGCAGTTTATAGTCATTCCATATCTAAGGGAGAAAGAGTACAAGTTTTGATGCTGGAATATTCATGTTTCCTGTGGCTTGAGTCTCGGACCTTGTACAAATATGACTTCACCCACCACCCTGAACGTCTTGGGAATGGGTCCTTTGGCTTTGTGAAAGGAGAAACCAGTAACTAACTGTTGGAAGGATCCCAAGTTTATTTGAACACTAGTTGCATGTTATAGCTGCTCCTCCTTAAGTGCCACATTACTTGCCTAGGCTATCCTTGCACTTGGCTTGCTAGGCGTCAGTTGTTAAGAAGGGAAGGGCTCGCCCTTTCATTGATTCCTTCTCTCCTGCCTCTTTGCCACTTCTCAGCTAGAGGCTGTGGGAAGTGTGGAAGTCTTCCACAGCCTTGCCCTGCTGGGGCATAAATGGTTCTGTGCAGACGTGGCAGGCTCCTCCTAAATCCCTTCTTGCTGCTTTCCCAGGGTTCCTAGCACCATCTCTGTTGTTATGGAAGGTAGGGTCACCAACCTCCAGATGCGGCTTGGAACTCTCTCAGAATCACAACAGTTCTCTAGATAACAGAGTTATTTCCCCTCGAGAAAATGGCTACTTTGGAGGGTGGAGTCTGTGGTATTATACCCTGCTGAGGTCCCTCCCCTCCCCAAACCTCACCTTTTCAGGCCCCACCCCCAAATATCCAGAAGTTTCCCAACCCAGAGCTGACAATGCTAATGGAGGGCCAGTGGCTTCTGCTGCTGCTCCATTTTCGAGAGGCTTCTCTGGCATCAGGGCCATGCTCATTGTCCAGGCAGTAAGCAGGGCCAGCTCACTCACTAGGCGAACTAGGCGGTCACCTAGAGCGGGACGGCCCTTAGGGGCACCAAACTGCACCTGGCCCTGTATTCTGGGAGTTTCTTGATTATTTGTCTTTTTCATTCTTCCTAAAATGCATTCATTGTCCAGGCAGTAAGCATTTCTGGATCTTTACCATTACAGTCAGCTTACTGCTTATGACACCCATGACCTGTTGAGGTTGCTCATGGTGATTGGGTCAATCAGCTCATCCTGGCGTCATGCTCTAGGGGCTGAGTTACTCAGTGGGGTGGGCTCCATATGGCTAGCTAAAGGCCAGTCAAATTTGTCAGGGAGGAATGGGAGTTGTAGACCTTTCTCCAACTCCACTTTTTCACTATTGCTTCCCGTCTTCCCATGAATCATGGAGACCACAGAATTCTATGAGGGTAGGGTTGCCAGTCCCCTGGCCCCGGAGTGGGTTCCCTGATTTTCAGGGCCTCAGCCTGCCGCCAGCCAACTGGATGGTGGGGCAAGCCCCACCCCCCAGCCCCGCCCCCAACAATGGCTACCTGTGGCCACCCCTCTCCCTCCCCTCCCCGGAGATTTAAAAGGGTGATTTGAAAAGTACTGGGTTTGCCGCATGGAGGACTCGGACAACGACATGGTGTAGCACACGTTTATTGTACTTCACATAGACAAAGACTAATTCTAACGGCCAGCAGGGCCAACTATATACATATCCACCAGCCACCCCCCCACTCCCATTGGAGGGTTTAAA
>NW_015175394.1:169587-169734 GCF_001447785.1 Gekko japonicus | reverse complement strand
TTCACCGCTTGGCATTCAGGCACTCAAACCCCTGCTTGCCAAAAGCATTTAAGAGGACCCTTTAAATGCTTTTGGTGAGCAGGGACCAGGCCTCACATGCCTGCATTCCAAGTGGCATTGCTGCTTGGAATGCAGGCGTGTGAAACC
>NW_015175394.1:168926-169068 GCF_001447785.1 Gekko japonicus | reverse complement strand
GTAGGGGAGGTGTGATCCGGAGACGTAGGCACCACGGAATCATCTGAATCTGAACCCTCGTCCACCTCGTCCGATGAGTCTTGCTCTGAATCAGTCTGAGGGGTGATATGGACGAGTGGCACTGGAGGAGCCGCAGGCTTCG
>NW_015175394.1:155442-168636 GCF_001447785.1 Gekko japonicus | reverse complement strand
ATTGAGTGACTCATGAGTTCCGCCGTATCGATATCGACGATCTCTGGCATTTGTTGGCTTAGTGATGAAGCCAGTAGGCCAGGTGATAATGACTGAGGCTGTGGCTCCGGTATCGGCACCTCTGTCGGTATCGGTGCATCCTTCGATGTCGACGCTATTGAGTGACTCATGAGTTCCGCCGTATCGATATCGACGATCTCTGGCATTTGTTGGCTTAGTGATGAAGCCAGTAGGCCAGGTGATATTGACGGAGGTTGTGGCTCCGGTATCGGCACCTCTGTCGGTATCGGTGCATCCTTCGATGTCGACGCAGCCGTAGACTCCGGCAGCAACTGTGGCGGGTTCTGCAAAGGAACGCCCTCAGGGGGCCCGGTCTTACCCTCCTTAGAAGACTTGGACTGCTTGTCCTTTTTAGTGGCATGTTCCTTTCCAGACTTGCCTTTAGATGACTGTTTTGAAGCGACCTTCGATGTCGATCTTGTCGGTATCGATGCTCCGGTATCGACGGCAGCACGTGAGGTAGAAGGTTGGTCCGCCATAGCAGAAGGCGGGTGAAGAGCGGATTCCAACAGAGCGACCTTTAACCGTGCGGCACGGTTCTTTTTCGTCTGATTAGAAAATTTAGCACAATGCTTACAAGTATCTGCTCTGTGTGACTCGCCTAAGCAGAACAAACAAAGTTCATGGCCATCTGGAGGGGCCAATTTACTTCCACACTTCTTACAGCGGTTGAAAAAGCCCCACTTCTGACTCTTCTTTTTCTTTTCCATACGGTGGGAAGAGACAAATGCCGGGGAAAAGTGAAGAGGGAAGGGGGGGGGAAGGCCCGAAGGCCTGAGGAGATTCCCCTCAGGAAAACAAAAGTTCTCGTTTTTCTTCTTCTTCTTTTTTTTTTTTAAAGAAAACTGAAGTAAAGAAAATAAAACGGAGGATGATCCTAAGAAACAAAGGAATAAGGTAAAGGCCCGAAGGCAGTAACAGCTATCCGGTCAGGAGGAAAGGCAAAAAGGTCCTTTCAACGCGGCGGTAGAGAGAGAACTGGCGGGATCTCCGCGCCCGTCCCTCTGGGCATGCGCGCTGGGGTTCCTGCGCATGCTCAGTGGGACTCGCGCGAAAATCCTTTGAAACATAGCTTGCTACAGCACCGGTCAGGTCAGCGCAGGCGCACTAAACCCCATTGGTGTGAAGCACAGAGACCACGAAGAAGATCTGAAGGACATGTTTATCAGTTTTGGTATTCCAGCACAGCTTGTGAGCAATAATCCACTTAAATTTATTTCAGACCCCTCTTATTTGCTGATATGTTATTACTAATACTCATCAGCTTCACACAAATGGGAAGGCAGCAAAGAGAAACGTGCAAGCTGCAAAAAAACCCCTAGCAAGACAGAATCTACATGCAACTTCTCTCTGCCAATAGGGTATGTAATAAATAACTCAACTGCCAATGGGAAGACAAATCCCAACATCCATTCCAAACCTACAGAAGACTAGCCCAATCTTGTCAGATTTCGGAAGCTAAGAGGGGTCGGCCTTGGCTAGTATTTGGAAGGGCAACCTCCAAAGAATACCAGGGTCGTCACGCAGAGAAAGACAATGGCAAACCACCTCTGAAACGCCTTACAACAAGTCTAGTTCACCACCTAGTAGGCAATAATGCTAAAAGAGCTAGAACTTCTAGCTGCCAGGCAATCCTAGGATCTCTTGGCTATACTACACACAATGCCATAAGATAATAACAACAACAACCTCACTCTAAAGGGGCTACTTCATTACAAAACTGAAAGCAACTCTGAACATTTCTCTAGCCAGTGCTATTCATGTGGGAGAATTTATTTTATTAAATGTACGTAAAATACTGAGGGGCCTGCCTTTCTCTCAACAACTGAGACCTAAGGCAGGTAACAAAGTCAGTATCAATTACAAAAGAAGATCAATTTTAAAACAACAACAGCAAATGTTTACACAAGATCCCAGCAAGGAAGCCAGCAAAGACTTAGATGAGGGGTCCCCACCTGTGGACTCCTTTAGAGTTCTGAGAAGAGGCTGCCACAGGAGAAGCAGCCAAATGGAATACCTCCCTCCTCACATCTCCTGGAAAGAAGGACAGCCTAAGGGGGGGGACTGGACCCCCATACTAAGGTGCTTACCGGTTTTCATGATCCTCCAGTGGCAAGTGTTTTCATTTGAATGGGGGGCATCCAAGAACAAGCCCTGCCTTACAATGGCCTCAACTGCTTTCTGAAAAGCGCAGTGTGTGGAAGAGGAGGAGGAGGAGACTGGATTTATACCCCGCCCTTCACTACCTGAAGGAGTCTCAGAGTGGCTTACAATCCCTTTCCCTCCCCACAACAGACACCCTGTGAGGTAGGTGGGGCTGAGAGAGCTCTGAGAGAACTGCCCCTGAGAGAACAGCTCTGAAAGAACTTGTGACTGACCAGCAGCTGCACGTGGAGGAGTGGGGAATCAAACCCAGATCTCCCAGATGAGAGGCTGCACTCTTAACCTCTACACCAAACTGGCTCTCAAGTGCCAAGGGAAGTACTGGGGGGGGGGCGCCATGGTGCCCATGGGCATCAGGTTGGGGAACACTGGCTTAGATAGTATAACATCCTCATTATGGACCACTGATTAAAATTCCATTGAAGAGACGGTGGCAAAAAGATGAGACGACCCCAGCTGCTATACATGGAAAGAATGAAACACATCCAAATGACATACTCTCAAGACTTCATGTAGAGAACTTAAAAGAAATCAACATCTTGGTTTGTGGCTGGCGACTGTTCCTTCTCAACAACAAGGCAGACAATGATGGTAGTAATATTAAACTTATTTGGCCAACATATAATCCTAGGCAGAGTTACTCTAGTCTAAATCCACTGAAATCAGTGGGCTTAGACTGCAGTAACTCTGTACAGGATTGCACAGTCAAGCAACTCAAGTCGTAGCTGTTTACACGATTGCTGTACTGTTTAACCGCCATTTACAATAAACCAGGGGTCGTTTCGTAGAAAAAGAGCTAGGGGAACTCATTAGCATATGCCACCCACCCTGACATCACCAGAAGTGTGTCATAAGGCCACACCCCCTGGCATCACCGGAAGTGTGTCATAAGGCCACACACCCCGCCCCCAACGGTCCCGGCTGCCGCCGGCGGCCTTGCAGCTCCACTGCCGAGCCCCATGAGGGGCCCGGCGGTGGACCTGCAAGGCCGGCGGGAGTGCAAGGAAGCCCCGCAAAAGCCCTCCCTGGCCCCAGGCAGGCAGGGGTGGGGAGAGGCAGGGAGGAAGCAACTTACCCTCCCTCTTCTCCTGCCTCCTCCTGGCTAAATGAGGGCTGGAAGCGGGGCGGCCGGAAGCAGGGGTCGGGGCTTCGTCATGTGCCCCGCCCCCCCATACCTCCAGCAACTCATAATTGGGGGTTAATGACAGTGTTTCTCTAATTCCAAGCTGGTAAGACTTTTAAAAATAGTGAAAAGTTTAGAGATTCTCTCTCACATGCACACACTGAATGAATGGATAGTCTCTTTTCAAGACTAACAGGTGGGGATTCTTGTGTTTACCCCTATTTTCATAAAAAAGAATCGTCAACAAGCCTGTTTACTACCAGTTATCCTCTCCTGGCCAGTGGAGATATTTTATTTCAACTAATAATGAAGAAAAGTGTGTATGAAGGGCTGTCTCTTATTGTTTAACTACTTACTACATGAGTACTATGGGAATCCCCCGGGAATGGCTCTGTGTGCATGCGACAACAAGAAATAGCAAGGAAACTCAAGCGGCAGGAACACAGATGATGAAATTGCCTTATACTGAATCAGACCCTTGGTCCATCAAGGTCAGTATTATCCACCCAGACAAGCAGCAGCTCTCCAGGGTCTCAGGCTGAGGTCTTTCACATCACCTATTACCTGGGCCTTTTAACTGGAGATGCCAGGGATTTAACCTGGGGACCTTCTGCATGCAAAGCAGAGGCTCTTCCACTGATCCACAGACCCTCCCAGGAACCGTCACTCCCCTCCTGCTGTGTGCAAATGGGGCTAATGCTGATCTTACCCAACCTACTGACCAACTTCAGCCCAGCGAGTGACCAAAGGAGCCACAGCAAGGCAGGCAGGGGCCCGCCCCCAAACCAGTGAAGCCAAGGAACCATGGCAACAATGAGTGAACAACCTGTACATCTATTTAGATCATGACTTTTTAGTTCTCATTTGCACCAGTGACACAGTAATAGCTGTGGCTGTGTTGGGCTGATCTGTGTTTGCCCTTGTTCCTGCATGGATATTTTGCTTGGGGCCAGGGGACTTTCTACCGTTTGGCCAAGTACACAGGCTATAACACCTTACAGCCAAGGCTGCACTCCGCTGGGTGCATGGCCTCCTCCACGTTAGTGCTGGGTACTATCCCCTTAATCCCGCCAAGCTCCACCCATGGATCACTCTGGGTCCCTCCTAGGTATCAGACTTCAGATATTTGTCAGTTTGGTATCTCTAACTTAAACCAAGAGAGAAACAGAAATATCACTGAAATGCACCACTTGGACTCACTATGAAACCATGCACCCACCCGCTACACCAACTGCTGAGACACTTACCTGGGACGAATTGGATGGTCTTGAACTTATCCTCCAAAGCAGTTTACTGCCAGGTATGACTTGCACAGTCTCTTGGACCTCAGGCATATCATCCACTTCATCGTTTTCAGCATCCTCGCTCTGACACAAAGACATGACAGTTCACAGTAAATCAACTGGAGAGTTATATCAATGAAGGGCCTCAGATTCAACATTCTTGGCCCTCTCTTTCAGGAATCTATCAGTTCCACAATGGCAACATCATTTACTATTTCTCTCATATTCATCTCTTTCCATTCCCAGCCTCACCCTACCCACCACAATCAGCAAACTTATTTTCCACAGGGGGTCACATGGAAGGTCAAGAATCTCGATACGGTGAAGAGCACCCCTTGGCCATGGCTTCTTTGCTATTTACTTGAGGGGCTCTTTTATTCTCTCCCGCCCCACATTCTCTTCGCTGCTGTTGCAATAATCAACAGTGACTAGAAACTTCTGTTGTCAGGAAATGTATTTCCAAGCAATAGGCAGAAGGGAGCTGGATGAACAGTACAGGGGAGGCATCAAAAACACCTAGGGTAGCATAATCCACAGGCTGTATTTGGTACACGGTTCGGGTTGCCAGACCTCCCGTTATGCAAAACAAAGAAAATAATCTGTGCTCCACAATAAACCACCACAGGTCTTAAACAACTGTATCAAAATGTAATAAGGATACAACTTGTGGTTGTTTATTGTTGAGCAGATTGTTTCCTTTGTTTTGCATACTTCTTCTGTGCTGCTCTTAGTTTTGTTTTAGGCCTCCTGTTATGGTGGGAGGTCTCCCATGGATAGTCTCCATCGCCCGCTACAGCTCCGAGTGGCAGGAGGAGAAAAATAAATCCTGCCAGCACACCACTTTCAGGTGAAACCCGGAAGTGAACAATGGATAGCTCTATGAACCACCAGAACAATATGGTTTCACCACAGAGTTTCTACCAATTCCTAGAGCTACTCCTTGTCACTTACAGGCTGTATGAGCAAATTATGTAGTGACTACAATCAGTGTTCCCTCTAAGCTGAGTTAGTGTGAGCTAGCTCACGGGTTTTTAGCCTCTGGCTCACCCATTTTTGCCTTAGCTCAGGAAGGGATGGCTCCAGAGCAAACTAAGTTATGCAGTAATCAAATCACTTGCTCACAACTTTAATGCCAGTAGCTTAGAAAGTAGAATTTTTGCTCACAAGACTCCACAGCTTAGAGGGAACATTGACTACAATGGTGTCACACACTCTCCCCCATGACCCTGCCTTTCAACCCTCCTGCTGCCTGCCAGACCAGTACAGCATACTACCCCCTCCTATGGTTTGAGCTTTTCTTTTTAAAAAAATATTATTCAGTGCTGAGCGATTGTTATCTAAATTATTTTTCTCCTTCAATTCTCCAATATCAAGGAGGATGATTACAGGACAGCTATTTATTCACAATTTTTGCTGAAATGACAAGAAAAATACTTCCTCAGTAAACATCGGATTTACAGCTGGAACCCTCCCCAAACACAGACTCATCAAGAGGGGAGATTTGATTTTTGCTCCATTAAAGAGACTGGAGATCAGCAGTGTTCAAAACAAGCGGGAGGCCAAATGGAAAACTTTTTGATGGTTCACAGAGGGAATCCATTAGAGGGTTTTTAAAAGTCTGAACAGGAAACGTATGAGCTTAACAGCAGAATATCTGTTTACCGCTTTTCAATTTAAAATAGCATCGTCCCAGAACATATAGGTACCAATCCCATCATGTGCATCTCAAGACAGTAAGATGTGAATCAATCTCTGTAGCAGCAGCTACTAAGTATGAACCGAGATGTCTCCCAGCCATCATTCCAGAAAGAGTGTCTTCACCTCCCACTGAAACCAGTGGGATTTACAGAACATGGCAATTTGAAGGATTTGGACTACTGTCATACAGGTAATCAACAATGCCAGCAGTATCTAAGCCCAGCTCATATCGCATTGATTTGATTTCTCCCGGTGTTTTCTTTGGGAGACACCTTCCGCAGCAGAAGACACAGCCCTTCTCTTCCCCTAGAACGATTTCTTTATTTTCAGATATTCCTTTCCTATGGCCTCAACAAAAATTCTTCTGAGGCTGCTGACGATAGGTTGGATCTAAACTCACATCTCCACTGGTACAAGCATTTGGAACGTGATTCCCCACCCCTCTCTCCCGCAGCAGCCCCAAATGCCCTCACCCCTGAAACCCTGTTCTTGGAGGAGAGGGGGCACTAAGGAACAGAATACCGGGGGTGGGGGGGCACTGCCATGGGAGAGAAGAGGAGTTAGGAAGATCACACACTGCAGGCGAAAGTGCTTGCATCCGCAGAAGCATCTTGTCTGGATCCAAGTGTCGTGGTGGACTTCCACGACACAAGTCAGCATCTGTTAATAATAAAGACGGCAGTGGTGGAAAGTGCCATCGAGTCACACAGCCCACTTATGGCAACAGTGTAGGGTTTTCAAGGCGAGAGATGCTCAGAGCTGATTTGCCATTGCTTGCCTCTGCGTGACAACCCTGGCATTCCATGGCGGTCTCCCATCCAAATACTAGCCGGGGCCGACCTTGCTTAGCTTCCAATATCTGATGGGATCGGGTTAATCTGGGCTATTGGATGGGCTAATGAAGACAGTAGCAGATATAAAGTAATTCAAAGTAGCAGTAAAAACCAGGCAAGGATAAGAAGAGCAGCAAGACTGCAGGCTTTAAAAAAGCGATAATGAACCAAAAACAGCGGAGATAGAGCGATTAAAAGCCAGCAGTTAGAGATAACCAAAGGTGTGGTGCCAGTGACTTAAAAAAATCAGATGTTTTGATAAGCATCTACACCAGAAGAAGAGATTGGATTTATACCCCGCCCTTCACTACCCAAAGGAGTCTCAGTGCGGCTTACAAACTCCTTTCCCTTCCCCTCCCCACAACAGACACCCTGTGAGGTAGGTGGGGCTTCTCTTCTTCTTCTAAGCTCTACATCAGGAGCTTAGGGCACAACAGATTTGATACCACACAAATGTCTGTGGGGAAGAAGTTACAGTATCAGCATTGCAAGGCAAGCGCGTCAAAGCTCACTTGCCTTAACTCTGAAAAGGAAGGCATGCAGATTAAGGCCTCTGGCCTTAGTCATCGGGACAGTATGTAGGGGAGAAGGCAGTACTTCAAAATATGCCATTCTCAGACTACGTAAAGAGTTTGACACCACACAGAATTCCATTTGGAAACAAATGAGTAGACATAATTGGCGAGATATGGCCCCTACAGTTCCCACTGGTGAATAAAATCAAAGTTTTTGGACAGTATTCAAAGGCAGCCTCACATAGAATACATTGCTGTAGTCTAATCTGAACGTAATCAGAGAGCACAAAGGTGACCAAGATCACACCTCTCAAGGAAGGTCCACAGCTGGTGCCCCAGCTGAGCTTGGACAGAGTACTTTGCACCACAAAGGAGAATTGTGCCTCGACTTCAGGTGATGGTGGCGTGCTAGAGCAGACTCACCTCCCGGACCTCCCGGGGGTGAAGCTGTGCTCCAGCCGAAGGAGGGGGTGCGCAGGTTCGTCACCCCCCCAGAGACCCAGTTGAAGGGACTCTGGCCATGGAACTCCTGAGAGGTCGCCTCTTCGATGACGGAATGCCGGAGAATTGAGGCGCCTCTCCGTTCCGATGGTTCTCCGTGCTGAGAGACCAAATGGACTCAAGCAACGCTAACTGGGGCAAGCGCAGGAGATCGAGCGTTTAAAACCAAAAGTATACGAGGTCCGAGGACTGCTTATGAACGTGAGTCGTTTAAGCGTTGATTAAAGAGAAAAGAATGCTCCCCACCCTAACTACGCAATAGAGAATAGGCGAGCGAGGGAGGGACGCCTCACGAGCGCATGAACCTTTGAGCGAATGAGGAGGGGAGCGGAAGAATAAGCGGTTAAAACTGTTAAGAAGTACTTAAAAAGGAGTGTTTGAGCGTTTAAACGCATATTCAGAGACTTTCAAAAAGTTTGCGAAAGTAAACAATCCGAGAAACATGGCGGGGAAGAGGCCGGAAAAGGAGAAACTTTTGAAAGCGAAAGGAATTGAGAGCCCAAAACCGGAAGGAACCAACGAGCGGGCAAAGACTTTGGCAGAATCCATGCGCCCCCTAATGGACCAGTTGAATAACTTCAAGGAACAGATGACCAAAGTGACTCAATGTATCACGGCTCAGCAAGACCAGATAAACGAGACTCTGAAAATGATGAATCAAACAGCTGAGAAGGTGAAAAAAGTGGATGCCACTGCACAAAAGGTGAAGAAGAAAGTGAAACAACTGGAAAAGAAGCAAGTCTCCACAGAAGATCTGCTGCTGCAATTACAAATGGAAAAGGCTAATATGATCCTTCGCTTCCAGGGCATGTCAGAGACTAAGGGTGAGAATCTAAAGGAAATGATGAGTGAAATACTGGCCCCAGTGACAGAGATGATGGTGGAACAGTTGATAAGCGATATGGATGTGGCCTATAGGTCATATTCAGGATATATAAAGAAAAATAATCTGCCTGGGGAAATTGTCGTAAGATTCTCGAAGAGGCATGTGAGGGATGAAATCCTGAAAGCAGTATCTGGAGTACCCCTGAAAGTGGTGTGTAACCTTCAAAATCAAAGATAAAAAAGAAAAGATTGACTCTGTTCTGAAAGCTCGGGAATTTTTAAGAGTCCAGTTGGGAGGGCCAGAGGAGGAAGAAAAAGAAGGGGGGGACAGTAAGTCCAGTGGCGAGCTGGACTCGGATTCTTCCAGAAAGGACTCTCTTTCAGAGAAAGGGGCAGCAGTTCCTAAAAGCCCTTATAAGTTGCGGAAGAGACGGGGCAAGGAGAAGTGAAGGCTGAAGGACTCTGATGTGTGCTTTTTAAAAATGCTGAATTGAGATGCTTGGGGGTATTTCTTAATAACAGTTGAATTTAAGAATTTTAAAAGACAATGATATATTTGTCAGTTTGTAAAGGGACTAGTGGAATTAAGACTTGATGTTTGTGTAAGCTGATTAAAAGATCTCCTCTCTTGGGTTTTTAGGTATTAGTGGGTATCTTTACTTGTCCCTAGATGTAGTCCCTTATCCTATTTCTGTTGTAGTTTGTAGTGTTTATAAAAATGTAATTAAAAAAATCCCCTTTGGGGGGCTCCAAAAAAAACAGAATTGTGCCTCCACCCAAAGATGCAGATCTATTAGATCCCTCAGTGTAGTAATATGCTTGTTATGTGAGAATACAACCATGTCCAGAACAGGCTGAAATCTAGAGTTCCTGACTGGCCTGTCCATCAACCAACAAACTCCCAGTCTCATCTGGACAGACTATCTCCAAGCCATAACCGTCTCTCAGCACTGGTTCAGAACGTCTACTGTCTCACCTGACTGAGATGAACAACTGATGACATCTCATGTCAAATCTCTAGTCAGTCTCTCCCAGCTGTTCCAAGTAGATGGTAAACAGCTCAGGGAACAAGATGGCATCCAGCCATCCAGACAGAAATGGAATCACCAGAGAGCAGTGCCCCAATACCCACCTCAGCCAATCTTTCCAAAAAGGATGCAGTAGTTGATAGTATCAAAAAAGATTACCGGTTTGGGTTTCTTCTGGTCACTGCCACCTCGCCTTTCATTCTTTTTGGAGCTTTCGTAAGTCGAAGGATCGATACACCACAAGCATTCTGTCCATTTGCCATAGATCACTGAGAGTTTCTTCTTACTGTTTATTGGGGGGGAGGAAATGAACCTTTCAGCGTCTGCAAAATGTCTAAGCTTCACCAAAGTATGGTATGAAACTGCAGATTACTTTTAACATGGGGCTGCTGCTCAAGGAAACATTCTGATGGTGAACTCCCCGCCACACACATGTAACATGGAGAATCACTCACTGTTCTCACATCATTCTGTTTTGTTTCTCTCCATTTCCACTATCCAGTGGTATTGAACTGGGCTAGGCAACTGCATGACATGAGGAAACAGGTTAAGTGATCCTACATGTTATCCTGGAAATGTAGTAGTTGGCCAGAGGATGAGGAATTGGACAGATTGCAACATTTAGATTCATTTTTAGGCCACACATTCTTTAAATAATAGCAGTAGTACTGCATTTTTTAAAATTTGCCAACGTTTAAATGCACATAGAAAAAAGGAGACATTTTATTCCTGAAGATACCACTGTTCATTTATTGGCCAACATTTTTAAAAATCACAAACATACATGTTAAGTTCTCAAACTTAAGGGCTATGTACAGAGTAGCTGATTCTTGCCATTTCACTGTTACAGAGTGAGAAAAGAACATGTTAAGGACTGGTATTTTCCAGGTATTTTTAAAGCTGAATACAGATCAGAGAATCTGACTGGCTACTGGCATAGCTGATCCCAAATTAAGTCTATTTTTTTCGGCTTTTTTCCGGGCATATTCGACCAAACTGAATAGTTGATGGGGGAGAAGTTTAAAAGGCTACAAAGTTAACTTTCAGTTCTTTCCTCTAAGGCTCTTTCCCGTCTTTTTGCTCTGGTTTCCAGGGCAACAGGAGGGAGGGGGAGGAGGCATCTCTGCAGCCCAATGGCAAAAGCACCTTAGGGGGTTAGAGCCAATCATTGCAATGCTTTTGCAAATGGCATTGCACTGCAGGTCTGCAACTTGCAAGGTTACTGGCTTCAAATGTGAAGTCCAACTAAGTAACTACCTTGATTCCCTCACCCATTTCCCCGGGAACAGAAGGGAGGGGGGAAGGAGCAATGGCAATTTGGCAAATAGGATTTCAGGTTAGGGGGAACGCTGCTCCTTAGCCAATCACAGAAGTCTAGTGTTGTTGTTTTTTTTAAAAAAAAATTATGTGCCTAGGCAAAGAGCATAAAAGCAAGGATCTGGCTGAGCTAGACTCTATTGCTGAGAGAGGTTTGCAGACTGTGCACTGTCTTTGGCTTCAGCTGCTGCTATGAGCCTAACTCCTGATTGCCTGGAGAAGAGTGAAGACAACGACTGGTTTGACTAAACAACATTTTAAAACGTTTTCTTATTTTACTGTTAGTTGTTCTTTGGGCTTGGTGGGTGGTAGGTTGGGGGGGGGGGGGAGGCCAAGGGCCTTAGGCTTTTTTGGTTCCCTTTGGTTTTATTCTTAGGTTTTAGTTCCTTCTGGTTTTGTGGTTTGCAGTTGTTTCTGTGGCGTTCTGTTGTTGTTTGGGTCTGGTGGTAGGTTGTATGTGTGGGGAGGCCAAGGGTTCCTTCCTTCTGCTTTGCTTCTTTGGGGTTGGTTTAAAACCTGGTCAACTTATTCCTTTTTGGTTCTCTTGAGGGGGCTTGTGGTGGGTTCTGCTTGGTTTATTAAAAAAATCTCTTTATTTTACTTGAATTTTTCTCTCTCTCTTCTTCACCATTCTTTGCTCCCCCCCCTTCTTTTTCTCTTTTTTTGGGAGTTGGTGAGGGTGAGGCTGTTGCTTGTTTCCTCCGCTCCCCCCCTCTTTTTGATCTGGTGTGTGTGCGCGTGAAGGGGCTTTTCATTTAGGTTCTTCTTGCTTTCTCTTCTAACTTAAGTCCCTTTTCTTACCTTTCCCCCCAGTAGTTTCTTTCCCCATATTTCTTCCCTTTAATTTCTAGAAGGCTGGTTTTAGGAGGGAGGGGGGTGTTGAAGTTCACTGTTATGTGTTCCAAGTGTGTGCTGCTGGGAACTAGTAGGTTGGCACTGGGTTGTGCTGCTGGGCACTAGTGCACCGGTTAGGGATGTGCATTTCGGGATCCCGAACCGAAAAAAAAGCCGAAAATAACGATTTTCGGCTTTTTTCGGCTTTTGGGATCCCGAATTAGCAATTTATGAGCTTGTCCGAATCCCGAAAAAAATTCCCGAAAAATTCGGGTCCATTATAACCAATGGGGCCATTGAAGTCAATGGCAAAAATCCTCTTGAAACTTTGCGGGGGGCTGGGGGGGAGGGGGTTTGGGGTAGAGGCTCCAAACTTGGAGGGAGCTCACTGGAACCTCTTCCCAACATGCCCACCAAGTTTCAAGGCGATTGGACAAGGGGGTACAATTTTATGGCCCCCCAAACAGGTTGCCCCCAGATCAGCTTGCTGCAGTTTATTCGCGGTTTGCCGCCGAAATTCGGCGGCAATTCGGCAACATTGTATCCTATGGACCTTGGAGTGGGTAAGCTCCAAACTTGGAGGGTGGTTACTAGAACCTCTCCCCTACATACCCACCAAGTTTCATGAAGATTGGACCAGGGGGTCCAATTCTATGGGCCCCCAAACAGGTTGCCCCCATCCCAGCTTGCTGCAGTTTAGTATTTTTTTTTCCCACCATAGAGAACAATGGAGGGATGGGGGCAAACTGTTTGGGGGAGCATGTTTGCAAACTTTTGCCAGACCAGCCAGCCCCAGCCACACTGCAGCAGAGAAGAACCATACAAGTGCCCCCCCACAACCTGTGCCGCCAAACTGGGTGCCCAAAACCCCAAAACCAACACAACTTGGCTCAAACCAAAGAATCTCTCTACAGCAGCAGCACTGAGGTAGCATGTCTGTGCATTACCAATGCCAGACAGACAGGCCCAGCAGCAGGACCAGAGCAATCTGCCCCCCCACAACCTGTGCCAAGG
>NW_015175394.1:153526-153673 GCF_001447785.1 Gekko japonicus | reverse complement strand
ATTGCTCTGGTTGTTTCTTCTGCTGGGCCTGTCTGGCACAATGCACATGCTAGTGCTGCTGCTACTGTAGAGAGATTCTGTGGTTTGAGCTAAGTTGTAGTTTTGGGGTTTTGGGCACCCAGTTTGGTAGCGCAGGTGGGGGGGCAC
>NW_015175394.1:153254-153372 GCF_001447785.1 Gekko japonicus | reverse complement strand
CAGAGGGTGTATCTTTTTGAAATCCTCTGTGCATGGTCAGAGAGCATAAAAGGAGCCAGTCTCCCCAACCTGACTCCATTGCTGACTTGGTTCTTGTGCTGACTGTTGGAGAGAGAGC
>NW_015175394.1:139336-153129 GCF_001447785.1 Gekko japonicus | reverse complement strand
GGGGGGCCATAAAATTGTACCCCCTTGTCCAATCGCCTTGAAACTTGGTGGGCATGTTGGGAAGAGGTTCCAGTGAGCTCCCTCCAAGTTTGGAGCCTCTACCCCAAACCCCCTCCCCCCCAGCCCCCCGCAAAGTTTCAAGAGGATTTTTGCCATTGACTTCAATGGCCCCATTGGTTACAATGGACCCGAATTTTTCGGGATTCCCGAAATTTTTCGGATATCTATGCTTTACCGGTATAGATATTCGGGTTTTTTCGGGTTTCCCGAAAAAATTCGGGTCCAATAAACCCGAATCCGAATTTTACCAAATTTTTTTTTTTTGCACATCCCTAGCACCGGTTCTGCTTTCTTTGCAACCCCTCTCCCCTTAATTTGGATTGTGATTCTGTGCTTGACATCAGTCCTGTTGAGCTGGCATTTGCCACAATAGCACTGGATTCTGCTGCTAGGCACTAGTAGGTCAGCACTGGGTTCTGCTGTTGGGCACCAGTAGGTTAGCACTGGGTTCTGCTGTTCTTTCAGAAATGCCCCCCCCCCCATTTCGACTTCAGAGATTCTCAGATTTGAGCTTAGTCCTGCTGGGTTATGGCAATGCCACAGTGACACTGGCTCTGTTGCAGGTCTTACAAAGATGTCCCCCCCACACACACACACACTTCACTTTCTACTGCAGAGGATCTTCTGGGACATTCTACTGGGCTTGTATTGCCTTGCTATTTTCCCCCCACTGGAAACAATGGAGGATGGGGGTACCTTCTTTGGGTGCCCATAGAACTGGACCCCCTGGTCCAATCTTTTTGAAACTTGGGTTTTTTTTCTGAGGAGGGGCTCCAACAGCTATGCTGCAAATTTGGTGCCTCTACCTCAACCCACCCCAGACCACTAAATATACCCAAGGCTAGATTTGCTATTGACTTTAATGGTCCTCACAGAGTATAATGAACCTGAAAAAATTCATGATTCCCAAATATTTACCGAATCCAAATACCATATCAGTATTGGGATTCGGGAATATCTGGAAATATCAATATGTTTCTGTTCCAACAGACCTGAACCTGGGGAAAAATGATATTTTTTTCTTGCATACCCCTAGTAGGTCGTTTTATATTTGTTTACACCCAGACTACTGTTACTAACAAACACCAAGAACAAACTTTAAGCTTAAACTAGTGGCAACAGGAATAATCCTTAAACCTATAAACATAATGTTGACATAGAAAAGAAATATGAGTGGGGAAGAGAATCAACGTAAGAGTCATAAGAAGAGCCCTGCTGGGTCAAATAATTGGTCCATCTAGTCCAACATCCTGTTCCACAGGAGCCAAACAGCTACTCTAGAGGGGCAGTAACAGGCAGAGAGGCTGAGGCCTTCCTCTGATGTTGTCTCCGGTATTCAGAGGTTTACTGCCTCTGAATATGGAATCAGGCAAACAGGTCAGCTGCAACTCAATTTAGACCAGATCAAACCCATTGACAGGGAACAGAAAGCAAGTCCACAGACAAACATTCCACTTACTTCTTGTCTTGAACATAGCCCTCTATTCTGTGAAGCTCTTTACCAAACAATCCACATGGTTTGAAGTTAAGGATACATTTATCCCCGGTACTGTGAGAGAAACAAAGTGAAGTTGACATGTTAGAAAGCTAGAATTCACTGGACCTGAATTCTCACAATATTCCAGAAAAAGCTCCACTGATTTGTAATCTCTAAGCACTGAACGGGAGTTTCAAAATCCCCTTTAGACTCAAGCCAGAAAGGCTGCTCTCCAGAATGGGGGCAAGGGGGAACACACATGTAAAAAATGACATGAGGGGTCACTGTGCCATAAGGCCATCACGACACCCAAAACATTCTTCTTGACTGCAGCTACTATCCCACAGATTCTCCCTCAAACAGATTATTTCAGCAACTGTGCATTTAAGGAATAGGTTGAAAGATCTGGTACCATAGCTGCTAAAAGGGGAGCCTGGAAGGAGAAACAAGTGCCATGCAACCATGCATCGGGAGCAGTTCATGTCTGAAGTTCTTGTATCAAACTTTCAAACTGATAATAAGCTCAAAAAGCTGCCCGCGTTAACTGCCGAGAAGAATGAAGCCTCCAAAAACACTTCCACAGGGACACGCATGCACGCAACCCTGGATCAAGGTCCAGAGATGCGACATGCCTCTCCCACAAGCAGTGGTGGAAAAGTAGAGCAAGTTTCACAAATGGCACCCCAATTCAATGGCACTGCAGCAGGTTCTGAGGCTTCTGCAAGACACAGCAAAGAGCGGTCAAGCAGTCACTCCGTGCTCCAAGTCAGAGCAAGATTCAAGTCCAGCAGCACCTGAAGAGAACAACAAGATTTCCAAGGTATGAGTTTTTGAGGATTAAAGCTCTGTCAGATATCTGATGGGGGGAGCTCTGACCCTCAGAAGCTTAGACCTTGGAAATCCGGTTGGCCTCTAAGGTGCTACTGGACTCAAATCTGGCTCTTCTACTGCAGGCCAGCAGTCCAAGTCAGAGGGCACCCTTGCTTTGAGGTGTCACCTTCTGCCTTTGCACGGTGGCGTGTGAGGGGAAGCCCAGAGATTCCTTCCTCCCACACCAATGGCTGTCTTGCAGTCACAGCTTTGCTCCTACACATGTTTCAGGCACCCACCTCCTGCTTGACTGGCACAGATTGTCTCCGGGCCTTGCCCAGAGAAGAAGAGAACTTAATGGAATAAGAGTTCCCCCAGAGTACCAGCAGCTCCTGTCAAACCCTGCACAGACGAAATTTACGAATGGAGGGTCACTCCCCCAGGACAGAAGAGGAGTCAGAAGCCAGTCAGGACTCCTGGTTACTTTGCGCAACTCTCCTCGGTTTGACTGAGAGGCAACCAAAGTACCCCTTTTCAAACTGTGCCTGGGACACCTGCCCTGCTCTACCTATGGCACTGCCCACATCTCTGAAATATGCAGTTATCTGGTTCTGAGTCCAGGAGTTGGCCCATCTAGCTCAGTACCATCTTCTCCAACTGGCAACAGTTTTCCAAATTGTCAGACAAGGATCTTTCATAGCCCAGCAATCTGCAAGCCACGCACTACCAAGTCACAAAATAAACACGAAGCTAGACTTCCCAAGTGATCGGCAACAGACTTAGAAACTCAAGGTGATTATATCATCTAGTGGGCTGGAAAATATATTTCTGGTATACATGGAAGGCACACTCTCACTTTTCCAGTGTTAAGAAGAGGCAATGTGTCGTAAATCAAAATTACCTGTGATTTACAATTTCTACTGTTCCATATTGTTCTATCCAGAGCTTGCCAATAATTACATTATGTACACAGCAGGTAGGGTTAGTCCATGTGTAAGCTTCGTTGTGTCTGTGAAAAAAAGAAAGGGGGGGGGAGCAGTTCTGATCAGATGCCAAGGAAACAAAAAAGAATTAACCAAATTAGAGAGAATCTGAAACAGATTAAATTCTAACTGTTCCGAATCCTCATCTAATGAAGAGTTCCTGTTTGTGGAAATCTCTCTGAAGCGTTCACCCCTTCGCCTTTTGAATTGCACAATATGTTCTGCACTGATGGAAGGTTAATAAGCAATTAAATGAAAGAAAAGAGGTGGTGGTTTTCCTATGCATCTGAAGTAATTGAATAATCCCGCACTGATAGTCAAGCGGCTTCCCAGGGAAAGATTAACCCTTGCTGTTGGAAGACGCTGGCAGGCTTCACGCTTATGCAAAAGAAGCATCTGGAGCCAAACATCTTCACTTAACAGAAAGGGTGGTATCCAGGCACACTATGACGAACTCAAATTCTGTGTTAGGTGGTCAACCGTGTTGGTCAGAAGCAGCAGAACAAAGTTTGAGTCAAGTGGCACCTTTGAGACCAACAAAGTTTTATTCAAAGTGTAGCTGTAATAAAATCTCAAAAGATAGTTACAGGAAAAAAGAGGGTGGAGGTAAGTCGTTAGGAAAGGCCACTCAGAGGCCAGAGGCAAATGCAGAGCTGAAATTGGAATGGGTGGCTGGTAGGGTGTCACTTGATTCAAACTTTGTTCTGTATTAGGTGGTATTTGTGCCAAGGATGGCAAATTATAGCTCAAAGCCTAGCCCAACTCTCTCCCTCTCGGTTCAGGATTATGCAGTTGATTGGAATGCAACTGCACGTGATTATGCAGAGCTGCTTGCAATGAGACTGGATAAAATAACAATGATATGCAGTTGGTGTCGTTAAGAACACGAGACGAGAGGTCCCTGGTTCAAATCTCATTTTAGACATGAACCTCTTCAGGTAGTCTTAGATGCCACACCTGCGCCTCAGACTCCCCTTTTTATTGGGTGGGTGGTAATACCGGTCTAGCTTGCACAACTGTTGTAAGGGATTCCTGAGACAGAAGAATGCAAAGTGATGCGTGCACATAAAAAAAGTGTAATTATTACAATTACTACTACCATTATAATTAAGCCAGCTAGGTAGGGCCAATTTTATTTGGAATCCAGCTATGCAAAATCAACAGATCTCACAGCCTCTCTAGTCTCATGCGTGGTTTCCCAGCTTTCTGCATTGCTGTTTGGCAGGTGTTCAGTAACCAGCTTTTGAGGTTCACGATAATGTTGAACACACGCTCTACTCAACCCTATTTTAACTGAGCTTTGGAAAATTGTGAGTGTTGCTGTGGGTTCTGCCCAGGGGTCATTTGGGGGGGGGGGACGCGGGGGGACGCCATCCCCCCGGGTGAGGTGCGGGAGGGCGGGGCCTGGAGCTCCCTGCTGGTGCCCGCTGGAGGTCGCCGCCGGCTGTGGGGAGGACACACTTCCGGTGATGTCAGGGGGTGTGGCATATGCTAATGAGTTATGCTAATGAGTCCCCCTAGCTCTTTTTCTACGAAATGACCCCTGGTTCTGCCTCAGGCTGCCCTGGAACATCCACAGATATTCCAGCTGAGTCAGGACTGGACTAAATACATTGCACTAAGATGTATGGGGGATTTGAGTGACACGCAGTTTGCAGGGCCAGGTTTACATGAAGCCATGGCACTCTCCCACCCCGCCGCCCAAACCCGGTACATTTTCATAGAATCACAGAGTCGAAAGGGGCCATACAGGCCCATCTAGTCCAACCCCCTGCTCAATTCAGGATCAGCCTAGAGCATCCCTGACAAGTGCTTAAAGACTGCCAGTGAGCCTTTAGAAGACTCAGAACCTCCCTGAGCTCTCTGGATTGAAACGAAAAATGCAGAAAATGTGGCTTGGTGCCTGCATAAACCAAACAAAGATCAAGCTAAACCAGAGCGCAGGTGTACTTCTCCACAGTCATAGATCCCTGTCACCAGGTACCTCTCTCCATTTCAGCACTCAAGCCCTTGCAGCTCTTTGTAAAGTGAGATTGCCCTGGGTCAGATGGCCCAGGCTAGCCTGATCTAATCAGATCTTGGAGGCTAAACAGGGTCAGCTGTGGTCAGTATTTGGATGGGAGGCTGCCAAGGAACTCCAGGGTTGCTATGCAGAAGCGGACAATGGCAAACCATCTTTGTCTCTTGCCCTGAAAACCGTATGGGGTCACCATAAGTTGGCTTTAACTCCATGGCACTTTCCACCACTGACGTGAGACAGCACATTTATTTGAGAAATGCAATCCTGGAATTTGTTATCTGTGCAATTGTGTACAAGCATTTAAGACCCTGCTGGAGCGAGGGAGATTTGCATGTGTAAATAGCAGCTGGGGAAAGGGTTAAAACATTCTCTCCCCTCCCCAGTGAAAGTAGACTTTCCTCATCAAAACGGACAGCAGGGCATTGACACGGAATGTGCAGTGTGGGTCTTAATTGCAATGATGCTTCTAAAAATGGTCAGACTGCTGGTCTCTCAACAACTGCCATCCTGTTTTTACTGGCTCAGTCAAAACATATTTTGAAGACTGAGTCATCTGTAAATTAGCAGTCTTATCTTTAAACAGCAAATTCTGTCTCGGCTTAGCATTGCAACACCTCTTAAAGTATTACTCTTCCCGTACGACTTACGACTCCACACACGCAACGCAAAGCTATCGGGCAAACTGGAATCTGAACGGTTATTGCATTAAAAAACATCTATTCCCTCACCTTTCACCAAAGCCCCATAACAGCTCCTGAGGGGATCATCTCACATGTTACAGATCTGTTTTGGTACTGTAGCATGTGAAGGCTAGTCCAAATTAATGCTATTATTCTTCATTAATGCACACACACACAGAGCAGACTGTCATTTCTACCTAACTGTTGGGCTGCCTGCTCGATTTTATTTTGCTCAAATGAACTGGACCATCTCTAAGAAAATTTCCCTGTTGGAGTCCCAGTGGAATTCACAGAAGCTGTGCAAAAAGCTTTCTGCCCCCCCCCCCCCTCGATGGAAGAGTAAAAATGTTTCAGGATGATGAAAGCACCGTTCATGTCAAGTCAGGGCTTCTGTAAGAGAAGCGACTGGGAGAGATTGTTCAATACAGAACTTGTTCTACCAGGGGGGGAAATAAAGCCTTCTGATGTGCGAGTCTTCTCCTCGTTCTGATGAAAGTCTTTCAAGTCTCATAAGACACTGTTCTCAAACAGAACTTTAATCAATTGCCCCCGAACAGCCAATCCAATGCGAATGCCGGATCTAAAATAGGTTTGCGTAGTTCCTTCATGAGTGCCCAATCATCCCATCTGCTCCGATCATTTTTATATTTATTTAGCTAATCTATAGCTCTTTTCTCGCTGAGACTCAAGGCGCATTATGGAGTACGGTGTGTGTGTGTATGTGTAACTGTACAACATGGGACATCAAATGGACAATGCAATAGGACCAGGAGTACAAAACTGAGCAATGCGAGCATCATTGTGATCATACAGTATAAGATATAGGATAAAACCATGCAAACTTCTTCACCCAATACATCTTCACACAAAGAGTGATTAACACATGGAATTCACGGCCACAGGAGGTGGCGGCAGCTACAAGCATGTACAGCTTCAAGAGGGAACTGGATAAACATATGGAGCAGAGGTCCATCAGTGGCTATTAGCCACAAGGTATAGATAGGAACTCACAGGCTGGGGCAAGTGATGCTCTGTCTTCTTGGTGTTTGGGGGGGAAACAGTGGGAGGGCTTCTAGTGTCCTGGCCCCACTGCTGGACCTCCTGATGGCACCTGCTATTTTTGGCCACTGTGTGACAGAGTGTTGGACTGGATGGGCCATTGGCGTGATCCAACATTGGCGTGATTCTTCCTTCAATATTCGCCCTCTCCCAAAGCAGATATTTAGTATAATGCCTTTGCATATCATGGGAGGTGACAGCCACTACAATTCAGTATTATTTATTTTATTTTTACCCCGCCCTCTCCACCAAGGTAGGCTCAAGGCGGCTTACATGAGGGTTAAAACACATAAAACCAATTCTATAAGAATTATAGAACAATCAAACGATCGTAAGTCCTAGTACTGATGATAATAGTATTACATAACGATGGTGGAACAAATCATAGTGGGATACAACCTGTGTTTATGATCAGCTCATCTTGATCTTGAAGCATCTATACCGGCAAGCACAGGCTGCTGGAGGTAGATTCCAGGGGGGGACAGGGCCTTAGTTAGATGCAGCTTCTTGATTGAAGGACGGTGGAAGAGCGCCGTCTTGCAGGCCCTGCGGAACTGTAAGAGGTCCCACAGGGCCCTGGTGCCTTCGGGGAGCTCGTTCCACCAGTGCGGAGCTGCCACTGAGAAGGCCCTGGCCCTGGCTAGCCTGGCATCTTTGAGACCCAGGAGGACCAATTGATTTTGATACCCTGAATGCAGTGCTCTCTGGGGGACATGTGGGGAAAGGCAGTCCCTCAGGTATGTAGGCCCCTGACCATAAAGGCCTTTAAATGTGAGAACCAGCACCTTGAAGCTAATTCAGCAGCCAGTGCAATGCTTTCAACACATGCTGGATGTGCTCCTGCATGGGGAGACCCATCAGAAGCCTGGCTGCAGCATTGTGCACCAGCTATAGCTTCCAGATTTGGGACAAAGGCAGCCCCATGTAGAAAGCATTACAGTAGTCTAATCACAAGGTGACCATCGCATGGATCACCGTTGCCAAGTCATTGCGTTCGAGGAACAGAACCAGCTGCCTAATCATCCGCTGACTTGGCTGTGGCTGTGACCAGGGCCTCCATTGTTAAAGAGGCATCCAAAAGCACTCCCAAACTCCTAACCTCTGACACTGGCACCAGCGGAGCCTCATCTAAGGTCAAAAGTGGGATCCCTAGCCCTGGGCCGCCCCGGCTCAGGCACAGGACATCCATCTTTGTCTGATTCAATTTCAGTTGGCTCAATCTAAGCCATCCAGCCACGGCTTGTAGCGCCAGGTCCAGATCTCTTAGATTAGAGTCAGACTGGCCACTCAACAACAAATAGATCTGGGTGTCATCTGCATACTGGTGACATCCCAGTCCATACCTCTGGGCAATCTGGTCAAGGGGGTGCATACAGATGTCAAACAGCATCAGGGAAAGGACCACCCCTTGGGGCACTCCACAGATCAGTGGGTGCCTTCAGGATAGCTGTTTCCCTAGTGCCACCCTTTCCCCCAGACCCTGAAGGAAGGAGGCAAGCCATTGCAAAGCAGACCCCTGGACTCCAGTGTCAGCAATGCAGTGAAACAGTAGCTGATGGTTGACAGTGTCGAATGCTGCTGACAGGTCTAACTGCAGCCGCACTGCCAATCCGCTCCGATCCAGATGCCTCCAGAGGTCATCCGTGAGGGTGACCAGTGCTGTCTCTGTCTGGGCAAAAACAAGACTGGAAGGATCTAACATGGAAGTGTCATCCAAAACGCTCTAATGCCTTTGCATATGAAGGGAACTGAGGGCCACTGCCAGACCTCTCTTACATTAATCTATATCTACATCCAGAAACACATCTTATAGCAGAGAACTCCATGTTAACCATGCAACAAGCAATATTTTCTGTCATCTGTCCTAAATCCATTGCAAGTGAACGTCATTGTTACTCCAGCTTCTAATATTAATACACACAGAGAACATCATCTCTCCACCTGTTCTATAACTTAATTCCTATCATATCCCCCTACCTTAGCTGCCTCCTTTCAAATAAAAAAGCCCCAAATGCCTTTTCTTCAATTCAGTTTCATATATGAAAGGAGGGAGAGGAGGGAGGTCTGGAAATATTCAGCACCAAACCCATTTTAATCAGCTGAATGGACCCAGCTGTCGTTGGGCGATCTTAAATCACAAGGCACCTAAAGTCACTCTGAGGATCTTTCTGCCAGAAGAGACTTATGGTAAATTACAGAATGAGAGCCAGCTTGGTACAGTGGTTAAGAGCGGAGGACTCTAATCTGGAGAACCAAGTTTGATTCCCCACTTCCCCACTTGAAGTCAGCTGGGTGACCTTGGGCAAGTCACAGTACTCTCAGCCTAAAAATAAGCATAGCTCGCCACCTAGTGATGCCAAAAGTGAGCTACAGCTTCAGGCAGCCAAACAATCCTTCAGGATCTCCTGGCTATTCCACACACAATACTATACGATAATTAAATTTTTAAATTTAATTTAATTTTACAGAATGAGCAGATTATGCTCAACCTTTGCAGGATTCAGAAAATGAAATGTCTATTGGACACCCCTGTCATAAGGTCTCCACATCACATCAAATAAAAGACAGGGGAAAGCTGATTAACTCTGGTGGAGTATCAGTTCCACTGGTGGGCAGACAATTGTCTTAAGAAATAAATCTGAAGTATTAGAAACTTGGCCAGCATCTTGTTACTGAGTGACACATTTATCTCTATGGATTTGCTGCTTAGTTTTTGAACTATGTAGGATTTTAGATTATATTATTATAGAAAATGTTTTAAGGTGTGTTTTGTACACTCATCAAGAATTTCAGCTTTTGTTATGGGTTGGATCCAACACTTGCACTCAACTAATGGTGGAGGCTTCCTCTAACACAAGGAATATTCCAAGTCAGAAAGAGGCAAGTCCTACCAATATAAGAGTTCTCCATAGTGGGAGAACATGCTTTCCATCACAGGAAAGCTCTTCCATTAGGCAGAACTAAAATGCTCGATTCAACGCATGCTTTTGTATGCTGATAACTGTATTATTCTTATCCATTTGCCAACATTTTCTACTTGTTATTCAAAATGGCAGACTACAAAATTCTTAAGTCGGTGATATCTATTATTATCTGACAAAGAATACTATTATTACTGTTATTTTTACATGGCATCAAGTCGCAATCTACTTATGCCAACCCCTCACTGGGGTTTTCAAGAGAAGAAACGAGTAGAGGCAGTTTGCCATTGTCTTCTGCATAGCAAGCTCTCATCTTTCTTGGTGATCTCCCATTCAAATACTAACCAGGCCCCCCCCTGCTTAGCTTCCAAGTTCCAAACTCTGATGAGATCAGGTCTGGGCTATTCAGGCTGCTATGACAACCATACATAGGCAAGAAAAGCATCACACAAAATATTTCAGAGTTTTTAAAAGTGCAATTGGACAGGTGCGAAAAATGTACTTTTTGTTTCAGTAAACGTTAACTGGGAGGGGATCATGGGAGGGATCTTCAGGGGTCATCTAGTCCAACCCTTGCACAATGCAGGAAATTCACAAATACCTCCCCCCCATACACCCAGTTACCCTTGCTCCATGCCCAGAAGATGGTAAAAAAATCCTCCAGGATCCCTGGCCAAACTGGCCTGGAGAAAAATTGCTTCCTGACACCCAAAGTGGCGATCAGCATTTCCCTGGGTGTGTAGAAAGGGCTATGAGAACTAAGCACTGATGCAACCCTCCCTGCCTTCCCATCTCGTGATCTGCCTAAGTTCACAGAATCAGCACTGATGTCAAGATAGCCATCTAGCCTCTGTTTAAAAACCTCCAAAGAAGGAGAACCCACAACCTCCTGAGGAAGCCTGCTCCACTGAGGAACCACTATGTCAGGAAGTTCTTCCTAATGTTTAGCCAAAAACTGTTTTGATTTAATTTCAACCTGTTGGTTCTGGTCTGACCTTCTGGGGCAACAGAAAACAACTCCGCACCATCCTCTATATGACAGCCCTTCAAGTACTTGAAGATGGTTATCATATCCCTCTCAATCATTATCACGATAGTTTTTCAAAAACAGTCAATTAATTTGTGAATAGGCACTCAATGCCTCCTATTTTGGTCTGGAGCAGAAAAGCTCAAACCATATAAGCATTTATCTATTCACAAACACATAATATGAGAACACCATCTTGATTGTAAAATTTGGAATTGAGTAGGGGAGCACCAAACTGTTTTATGAATTTAGTTAATTATTTAACTGTTTTTGTATTTCTGTGTATTTTATACTGGTTTTATTGTTATTATTTGGCGTATGCCCCTGTTAGCCGCCCTGAGCCTCCGGGGAGAGCGGGATATAAGTTTAAATAAATAAATAAATAAATAAATAAAATCTAAGAAAAGATCTTTTATGCATTTCTTATTCACTTTGGATTGTTTTAAGGTAACTACTGAAAAATCGAACATACTTTAAAAGCTCCAGCGTTATTGTTCCCCGGGGTTCTGCTTCCACGCTTTTCCCCCAGAACTTCAGCTTCGGGTAAATTGATCCATGAAAAACAAAATCCTGGTTTAAGCCTTCAGAATAAAATGCGCTGACAGGTGGGTGATGACTGACCTGTTCAGAAATAAACCTAAAACCTAAATCCTCCCTAGAAAGGAACAATAAAAGAGGATCAGAATACAGGAAAGCCATGTACACAAACACACAAACCCAACTCTATTTACTGCTATATTAGCACAACTATTCACTGTACTCCGCCGTCTTGAGCCTCCTGTCAGGCAAGGCGGGATATAAATCGAAATAAATAAATAAATAAATACTCCAACAACTGGACAGTCACTCTGAAAATATGCAAGTCGCCCGGCATCACAAAATTATGGCCAAGATCCACGGAAACTGTTTCCACAGAGTGAGTTATTGAAAAAAAAAAACAGGTTGCTTACCAGTAACTGGTGATCTTTGAGTGGTCATCTGTGCATTCACACCCATGGGATCTACTGCGCACGTGCTGGATTGATTGGTGCTGCAGCAAGCTCTTTTCAACGGATTTTCGCGCCCAGTCCCTCTGGGCATGCGCAGGAACCCCACCGCGCATGCCTAGAGGGGTGGGCACAGACATCCCACCAGCTCCTTCAAAGTACCGCCGCAAATCAACCCCCATTCAAAAATGTAGACGCTGACAGCAACGGGGAAGGAGGGCGGGTGGTGTGAATGCACAGATGACCACCCGAAGATCACCAGTTACTGGTAAGCAACCTGCTTATCTTTGATGTGGTCTCTGTGCTTCACACCCATGGGAGATTAGCGAGCAGTAGCCTACCTGGAGGTGGGTGCTGGCAGGTCTCTTACTGCGTAGCCGAAGACAGAATTTGACATCCCATGTTGGTACCGGTGTTTGTACGGACGTCTAGGGCGTAGTGCCTGATGAAAGTGTTAGGCGTGGCCCAGGTAGCAGCTTTGCAAATGTCCGTCAACGGCACTCCCTGGAGAAAGGCAGTGGAAATCGCAACAGCCCTGGTGGAATGAGCCTTGATAGGGCCAGGCTACGATCCACTTTGAGAGGCGTTGCGCCGTGATGCGACTGCCTAGCTGTGCCGAAGCATACAAGACGAATAGCTGTGGGTCTCGTCTAGTTGGATGTGTCCTCTGCAGATAGAACAAGAGAGCCCTCTTGACATCCAGAGTGTGAAGCAATCTGACCTCCTCTGACATGGGGTTCGGAAAGAAGTCAGGTAGGAAGACCTCTGCCTGCAGGTGGAACTCTGACACCACCTTGGGCAGGAAGGAAATGTCCGGCACTAAGCGTACTCCATCTGGCAGAAACGACAGGTAGGGTGTGTCGTGGCGGAAAGCCAGAATCTCTCCCACTCGCCTAGCCGAGGTGATGGCAATTAAAAAGGCCATTTTCCAAGCCAAGAGTTTGAGCTCGCATGTTGTGAGTGGCTCGAAGGGCTTTCTCGTCAATTGGCGCAGAACTAGTGGAAGGTCCCATGGAGCAGCTGGAGTTTTGAGAGGAGGGTAAAGGTGAAGCAAACCTTGCAAAAACCGTTTTGAAAGTGGATGTGAAAACAAAGTACATCCTTCAACTGGAACATGGTATGCCGATAACGCGGCCAAATAAACTTTTAATGACGAATGGGAAAGTCCCGAGTCAGCTAATGAGAGAAGAAAACTAAAAACTCTATCAAGTCCAGCCGAGGTGGCATGAGTGATGCCCTCACCCAGAAAAGAACAGAACTTCCTCCATTTATAGTCATATGACTTCCGTGTGGTTGGCTTTCTGGAATTCAGGAGGACATTAGCTACACGGGAGGAGAAGCCTGTGGTGTTATGCGCCATGCCGTTAGTTTCAACTGAGGGATATTGTGATGCAGGACGGGGGAGTCTGAGAGGATGAGGAGGTCCGGAGACGGGGGGAACTGATGGTACATCCCCAGTGATAGCTCGAGGACTGTTGAAAACCAAGGTTGTCTTGGCCACCATGGTGTTATTAGGATACAGTCCATGGCTTCCTTGTGAATCTTGCAGACCACTCTCAGAAGCAGAGGCAAGGGGGGGAACAGGTAAAGGCGTCCTGATGACCAAGGGTAAAGAAGGCCGTCACCCAGTGAGTGAGGGTCCTTGCCTCCTCGACTGCAGAACAGGTGACACTGCTTGTTGTTCCTGTCTGCAAAGACGTCGACTTGGGGAGTCCCCCACTTTTGGAAGAGTGGGAGGAGGTATTTTGGGTTCATCCCCCAGTCGTGTAG
>NW_015175394.1:131417-138692 GCF_001447785.1 Gekko japonicus | reverse complement strand
CGAGGGTGGCCATCCAGACATTTCTGCGAAGGAGGGGCAGGATCTGTTGAAGCGACACCATACGGAAGCGGTGATAAGCCACATAACGGTTCAACTCCCTGAGATCTAATATGGGGCGAATGCCCCCGTCTCTCTTCGGGACTGTGAAATATTGGGAATAGAATCCCATCCCGTGGAGGTGGAATAGTACATGTTCGATGGCTCCCTTCTGCAGAAGGACGGACACCTCCTCAAGAAGAGGTGGGGAAGGGGGTGTGGATACGACGACTGACGTATTGGGGTTCTGAATGAATTCGATTTTGTAACCTTGGGTCAAGATGGCGAGCACCCACTCGTCCGAGGTGATGCCATGCCAGATATGTAGAAAAGGTGACAGATGGGTAATTGCTGACTCGGTGACAGGGAAGTCAAAAACTTTGTTTGGAAGGTTTGGACTGCTTCGGGCGTGAAGCCTGCTGGCCCGGTCCAAATTTGGGTCTTTGGAAGGCGGATTTCTGGCCTCCAGAAGATGATCTAGGTCTCCAATGTGTGTCTGAAGATTGGTGGGTAGGCGTGCGCCTATGCCATGATCTCGACCATGTGCGGGGACGATACTGCTGTCTCCCAGAAGATGAGACTCCTAAAGCCCTGGACGCCTTTATACTCTTATCTAGCTCTTGCAGAGTGGTATCGGTTGTGGTTGTGGTATTAAACAACCCTAGGCCGTCAAAGGGTAGGTCTTCTACATAGGCTCTAGTATCCACGGGTAAGTTAGTGCTTCTGAGCCATGAATGCCTCCTGAAGGCTATTGCAGAGGCCATTTGTCTCGAAGATGCTTCAAGGACATGCTTGGTGGTATTAAGTTGCTGTTTTGCCAATACCATGTCCTCCGTCTGTATGACCCTGGCTTCTTGTAGTTTGTCATCTGGTAGGTGACTGAGTAGATTTGAGAACCGTTCCCAAAGGGTATACTGGTATCGACTCATACAGGCTAGGTAGTTGGAGGCTTTGACTGCCAGCGCTCCCGTGGAATAAACTCTCCTGCCAAAGGCATCCAGCTTTTTTCCTTCCTTACCTGAAGGGGCGGAATGTGACCTTTTGGACTTGGAGGATGACGTAACAACCATAGAATTAGGTTGAGGATGGGAAAAAAGGAATTCTGCTTCCGTATCTTGAACCCTGTACATATGGTCTAACCTCTTCGTAGAGACTGGCGCAGAAGACGGTTTCGTCCATGGTGACTTAGCTGCCTGAAGCAGAACAGAAGACATTGGCAATGCCAGTGTGGAGGAGACATCAAGTTGAACAATGTCATAAACAGTGTCTGACGTTTGATGTTGTTGCTGGACCACCGAGAGCCCCAGGGAGTGGGCCATTCTCTTTACGAGATCCGTATAAGACGTTAGGTTATCTGAAGGTGATATAGGTATTCCTCAGTAACTTCCTGTGTAGGAGACTTATGGTCGGGAGAGGTGTGAACCTCTGAAGCCTCAGTATCAGAATCGGCGTCGACATCTTCCGATGAGTCGTGATGTCCCATTTGGTCAGATGTGTCCTGCGGGCAAGCTAGTTGCTTAGGTGGGACGATGGGAGTCACAGGGCTTGGAACGACAGGAGGTTGAGTGGACGATTTTGCTCCAAAGAATGGTGGGGCGGGTCAACAGTAGGTGGATGTGAGAGAGAAGCAGACGGTTTTGTTCTATGAGGCGACCTTGACCGATGAACGGACCGGACAGAGTAACGGTCCCAATCAGAGTAATCAGCCGGCGTTAACCAAGGCATAGATGGTGAATATGCCCCATAAAGGTATCGCAACTGATGCTCGTCCCACGATATTGGTGGTGGTGGTGGGTGTAGAAAGATTCTCGGAGATCGACTTCTGAACCGTGGACGTCTAGGAGAGAAAGCAGCAGCTCGTCTACTAGGCGGGTCCATATAGCCTCGAGCATCGGTATTGACAGTTTCAGAACATGGACGTGGAGGGTGGCTATGCTTAATAGAAGTAGTGTATCGGTGTCGAGGAAGTTCAACGTCGGGAGCTTCAGACACCGTCGATGTCGATGACTGTGAAGTTGACGGGGAATGCTCTGCACACAGCTGGTGACTAACGAGTTCCACCGTTTCGACATTGGAGTAAGGACGGTCCGTTGGACGTACGGGGGAATCCAACACATGGATGGTCTGTATTGATGGAGGTGCTTCAGCCTCCGGTATTGATACTACCGTTGGAGCGGGAGGTACTATTGGGGCATCACCCAGTACCAGTACCGCTTCCTTCCCCTTTTTCACCGTCTTAAGGGCCTTGGAGGAGCCCTTCTTCATGGACTTATGGTCCATACCTGCCTTAGCCTTCTTTTTGACCAGCGTAGAGGCAGAGGATCGAGTCTTCGACGTCAAGTGTTTCAGTGTCGGACAGTCGACATCGGAAACCGGTCTCGGCGGCGGAGCTGTCGATGTGGACGGCCCTTCTTCCATGACAGAGGCTGGAGCGAGGGCAGATTCAAGCAAAGCCACTTTAAGTCGTGCAGCCCAGTTCTTTCTTGTTTGGTTCAAGAATTGAGCACAATGCCGACAGGACTCCGGTTTATGCGACTCTCCCAGGCAATAAATACAAAGTTTATGTCCATCCAGCGGAGCAAGTTTACTTCCACAGCGACGACACCTATTAAACAATCCCCACTTCTTCTTCTCCATAAGAAGTGGAAGCGACAGTTAAAGGGGGGGGGGCGAAGGCCTGAGGTAAATTTCCTTCAGAAAAATAAAGTCCTCCTCCACTCCTTTTTTTTTTTTTTAAAGAAGAACGAAAATAATAAAAGAATGAAGAAAGAATATGATCCTAGAGCTAGAAGTTTTGTTAAACTGCTAACAGCGATTCTGATCAGACGAAGGAACGAATAGGTCTTTCCAACGCGGCGGTAACAAAGGAACTGGTGGGATGTCCGCGCCCACCCCTCTAGGCATGCACGGTGGGGTTCCTGCGCATGCCCGGAGGGACTGGGCGCAAAAATCCGTTGAAAAGAGCTTGCTACAGCACCGATCGATCCAGCGCGTGCGCACTAGATCCCATGGGTGTGAAGCAAAGAGACCATGTTGAAGATCAGTGAGTTATTCTCCCATCAAATGCTACTCCTGGAGTACAGGGAATCCCCCCCCCCCGAAACAGCACAGGGAGCATTTGGGTCAGCAGTGGAGGAAGGGCGTAAGAAACTTGTATTCCACAGAATTCTTCCATCTGCGGAAGCACTGTAAGAGACCAACTGCAAAGCAAATCTGCTGAATTTGGAACAGTGTGAAGCACCATTATCCTCACTACCTCTACCATCAATCAGCAGTGTTATTGACGTTAGTAATAGCTTTTCTGCATGGGAGCATACGACTTCCCCCTCCCCTCACGCAGTGCCTCCTTCTGCTGACCTTTGGGTGCGTTCCAGAGCCAAGACACTACCTTCCGTAAATATTGTATTCTCACCTGACTAATTCATATGTTTCTCCAAGGAGAGGGTTAAATGGTTTGCCAGTTCTCTCCCACTGAGAAGCTACAGCAGAAACAGCAAAAGCAGCAACGGCCTGCAAGACACACCAAGCAGAGGACAATACAGAGCTGGCAATTACTTCGCGAGTTCATAGAATGTAACAAAGTTTCCCTTCAGACTGGGTTGGAGCTAGACTAAATGAGCAATTTCCATCGATTTCCCCTTCAGGCTGCAGACTCCCCTGATGTCATTTCTCAGGGACCCCAATCCCCCAGAAGCACCATTTTTATGCAGGTCAGGGGGCTGCAGAGGGTGGTGGAGAAGAAAGAGGCAAGAAAGTCCCCTTCTGTCATTGGGAAAATTTAGTCTGGATTAGGGTTGCCATCTCTGGATGTGGAAATTCCTGGAATTCCGCCTTTCAGAGCAGCCATTTTCTCCAGGGAAACTGATCTCTGTAGTCTGAAGATCAGTTGTAATCCTGGGAGATCTCAAATCTCCATCTAGAGATTAGCAACTCTAGTCTGGATGAGGAAGGCCTCCCTATGCAGACATGACCACTTGCTCGTGTGCAGGGAGCCTTTCCCCCGAGCCTAAATTGTATTCAGACCTAAAACCACCTAAATTGTATTCAGACTCCCGAGTTGTAGAAGCAGATTTGCCGCACCTTCCCCTATCTGTTCCCTGCCCCTCCGCAAAATCGCTGCTGAGAGTCAGCAGACGCTGTGCCAGGAAGGCCACATCAAGAAGGAGAAATCACGCAAAATCTCACAGACACCCTCTTATACCAGTGGATCAAACGAATACCGTGAATACATCGGCAAGGGCAAGTGTGGCCATTTTAGTGGATTCCCCCTTCTGCTACAGCCCTCCCATGCCACAGACACAGACCCATCTCCCAAACCTCTGTGGAACTACAGGGCAATGGCACGAGAGATTCACTTCCCCATGTTCCCTTCTATTATGTTGATCAAACTGCACTATCAAAGCTAACTACAGCAGTGATACTTTCAGAGGGAGCTGAACGCATGATGCTGCCTTATACTGTCTATTCAGACTGGCAGCAGGTTCTCAGGGTCCCAGGTAGAGAGAGGTCATTCACATTACCTACTACCTAGTCCTTTTTATACTAGAGTTGTCAGGGATCGAACCTGGGACTTTCTGCATGCCAAGCAGATGCTCTACCACTGAGTTACAGCCCCTCTCCTCCCCACATGGTCACTTCTAGGATCCACTGTAATCTCAACATTTCTCCCTTGGAAAGTGCAAATCAGTTGACCTGAACAACATGAAGCTGCTGTACACCAAGTCAGATCATCAGTCTATCAAGCTCAGTGTTTTCTACTCTGAGTGGTGGCAGCTCTCCAGAGTCTCAGGCAGAGGTCACCTATTACCTGAACCTTTAGCTGGGAAATGACAAGGACTGAACCTTCTGTGTGGCCCCTCTCCTTGTGTGGCTTCGGTTTTTCTTACTTATACACTTTGGAGATTGAGCCTTTTTACATTGTCATATGGAGGCTCATTATGAAAGCGTTCGACAAGCCACAAGGAGGTCCCAAATTTTAAAAGTACCACAAAAATGTTTATTATACGGGCTTCTTTTTTCTTTTTTTGGCAAAAGCAATCTGTACAGGTGAGCCTCAAAAGACCATGCAATGTAATGGTTTAATGGTTGGATGCAGATACTGAATTCTGTGTGGCTCAACTTTTCACCTTACATTTATATTGCATCTTCATAGCAACATGGCCACAGATGTTTTTGGCACTGTGTAACTTTCCAAAAAGCACTAATACTATTCTATGAAATTGCAACTTGATGATTTAATCATAGTTAGAGCCAGTTCCTGTGTGGGATGAGAGGAAAAAGCTCCTAGAGCAGTGATGGTGAACCTTTTAGAGACCGAGTGCCCAAACTGAGACCCCAAACCCACTTATTTATCACAAAGTGCCAACACAACAATTTAACCTGAATACTGAGGTTTTACTTTAGAAAAAACAACTCATACATTAGCTTAAGATGATCCAAACAAAGTAAGGAAAGCAATCCCAAATGCTTTCAGTTACTTAAAATTATTTGGCAGAGAATTCGACACTTTAATGATGGTCTGGGCCTGTCTGGGGCGATGGCACACATGCCCACAGAGAGGGCTCTGAGTGCCACCTCTGGCACCCGTGCCATAGGTTCGCTACCACTGTCCTAGAAGAAAGGGCAGGAAAAATATACACTGGTGAGACAGAAATGCCTGTTTTAAAGTGTCCCACATTTAATGATGACATAATCAGATTCTGATGTATAAGCAACCTCCCGTGGAAGAATGGGAAGATGAACCTGTGACCCCAAATCCTAGCCTGGCACACTAACCATTACATCACACCAGCTTTCCAGTTTCCCTTCTTCCCTCTCCCAGCAGCCTCTCTCTGGGAAACATCCACTCCCTGGGTATAGTCCTCACAAGCTGCAAATGTTGTATGGCAGCAAATTATTCAGATAAGTTGTGTGATGGCCACAGTAGGCCCAGCCAAGTCACACTATTGGTGCAATGGCTGCCACTAGGCACAGGTGAGTTGCATGACATCAAGTTGTCCAGAAGCCACTACTTGGCCTGGATAAGCCATTTAAGTCATGTGGTAGCAAGTCATTTAGCGGTTGCTGCCCCAAGTACACGGGGAGGGGAAATAGGGTGGACTGCAATATCCCCCCCCCCCCAACTTCTGGTGACAGAAACCAAGGTTTGAAGGATGGCAATATTGTTGTGATTGCCTATCAACCCCCAAATGACCACTGATTTTTCATAGGGCATTTATTTCTTAAAGTGACAGATTTTGCTTTTATTATTTTGGTGGGATTTAATCCCTCCATGATTTTTTGTTTGTTTAGATTTTCAGAGTTTTCTGCAAACAGGTATCTTTTTCAGGCTTATAGAAAGATCTGTTTTGTCTGTTCATGGCCCTAATCTGTGGCTGTTAAGAATCCACATCTAAGGCCATGGTGAAAATTAGATATGATTAGTCATACATAAGGAACTAGGAATTATACCTGTTATGACATTTGTATACATTTCCTTACTTACACAGCTCTTTATCTAGGTGTTCATCTTAACATGAACATGTGGGAGAAGGATACTTGGTAATTATGGCAAATACCTACCTGCATTCTTTCTAGAGGGTTTGAGTGACTATATGCTTTATTAATGAGGTATGTGTGTTCCATATATTCTGTTATCCGCTGGAGAAAGCTCAAAGGCTCATTGAAGGCAATGGGCATTGTAATTTTAGACAGCTCCTGCACCAGAGACAAAACAGCATAAGAATACAAAGAGCATGAGTTCCAAAGAAAGACTTATCTAATTATGAATACAATGAAGCGTGACAGATAATGCAACATGTAACGCTAATGTACAGACACTGCCACCTAAGCAGCAGACAAATGGAGAACTGAGTTCGTTAAAAATAAAATGAACTACATTTGCATATCACAGAAAAGCCTCATACCCCAAAAGTTGGGCTCTCAGATTTCTGAGAATCCTATAAAAAAGCTGGGGGCCCATATGGGGACTTATACCTTCTCCCCTTTTCCTGCTTCTTTTTCTCCCTCCCACCCACCCACACACCAGCCAACCTACTTTTATCTGTCTCCTGTCTTCAGCCTTCCCTCACCCTGGCAGCCTCTACTTAGGAAAACTGTAGCCCAGGTGTGCAGAGGTGGCCACCAGGCTAGGCCCAGCTGCACAGCTGTGGGGAGGTCCTCCCTTTTCCCTGTATTCCCTCTTCCCGCTATTTCCTCTTTCTCAACTCCTGCCAGCCCTCATATCCTCGACTTTCCCTA
>NW_015175394.1:110264-131388 GCF_001447785.1 Gekko japonicus | reverse complement strand
CTTCCTTCTCTCCTTCCAGCCCAAGGTCACGCTGTGAGGTTTCACAGCAGAGTGGGGATCTGAAGCTGGATGTCCCATATCCAAGTCTGAAACTACACAACACTGGCTTTCAAGGGGTAGTTGCTATTGAACAGCAGCAAGCAGCCAGTTCTGGGTAAGTCATGCAAGTCACATAGTAGTGAGTTATCCAGTGGCTGCTGCCAGGCCTGGCCCTGATGAGTCCTCCCTCAAAAGCCAAAACAGCCTGGAAAAGGCCCTGCCATCCCCCCGCCTTTAACTGACACAAACCAAGGCTTGAAGGCTGGTGAAAATGCTGTTATTGGCTAGCAACGGCCACTGAGAGCATTTGTTTCATAAAGTTATAGGTGCTACTTCACTGCTAAAAGCTACAGGTGCTGGGGGGGGAGGTTAAAACCCCTATGATTTACACAGACAGACAGACAGACAGACAGACAGACAGAGAGAGAGAGAGAGAGAGAGAGAGAGAGAGAGAGAGAGAGAGAGAGAGATACAATTTAGATTTCAGATCTTTTTGCAAACCTAGGCCATTTTCCTAGTTTGTAGAAAGATCTGTCTTGTTCATGGCTTCAATCTCCAGTATTCACAGACTTGGTCACATTGAGAATTAGATGTATACAAGTGTGATAAAATAAATAAATAAATAAAACTAGTCATCAAGTGTAGCACTTGTTAATTTCACTATTTAGTAAATTTGGATCCAAGGGGCTACGACTGTTCATATAAGTGGGACAATTTCTACTTGTTTTTCTTTCTCGCTCTATCTAATGCCACTCTCAGAGGTTCTCTGGGTTACAAATCTGGGCTTAATTAAAAATAAAAAAATAAAAAATCGGTCTCTATGACATGCACCAACCAAATTGGCTCAATCACCCTCCCACAACATGCATGTTTCAAAGGAAATAATTTGAAGTTTAAATCCCCACACTTTAAAAAATACAAACAAGGGGGAAAAGAGGGGTGGGAGAAAAAATAATGGCACCAGATATCTAACATGCACACCAAAAGTGCTCTTGTTCATGTTTTTTTCATTAATGTCTACAGGAACTGTTTAAAGGTGGACATGAAAAGCAAGGAAAAATTGTGTGGAAAAGACAAGTTCTCAACCAGTGAGACAAAGTATCATCATTGGTCAACCTTAGGACAAAAATTGGGGGGGGGGGGGGGGGTATCTCCAAACTGCACATATGTGAATATAGGCTGCCACGAGACTAAGCCTACAAAAGCAAACCTCTGTTATAAGTTTTATAGCACAAATGTATTACTTGCTAAAGATTTCACTTTGCTCCAACACAGCTGGAAGAGACTTCAAATACATGTTGCTTGTGTTGAGAAATGGACTAATTTATGGTTTTATATCTGCTACACACAGAACACGTGGACTGTGCACACGTTTGTATACCATAAGCCAAAGGAAGCTGCTTGCATCACCTACTGTGAAAGCCTTCACACAGGGAACACTTGCCTGCATTTTATGTTAATGTAGCTTGCACACATTCAGCTCAAGGCATTATGGGAAGGAGAAGCACATGTTAGCCATTGTGAGCAGAACAACAACCAAGAAGGAGAAATTCCCCCATTACTGAAAAGACAAGATGTCACGCAGTACATGCATCTGATCTGCATTTGAATTGCTGTTTCCTGTTGATGGTATCTTGTTCGCCTGGTAAAGCCAAGATTCATCAGCACAACAAAGAGATGCCCTGAAGCTGAGACTTCACACCTGGCCAGATTGTATTCCATGAGATAGAGTGTAGAGTTTCAAATATTGGCCCAACCCATAAAATACCTGCCCCTTTCCACATGCACCAATAGGGAAAGCTATGGGATGGACTTGTAAATAGGTGGGATTGCAGTTTGGCAAGGTGCCACCCATTTGGAGATTCAACTATAAAACGCAAAGACCATGCGTTAAGGTTTCTGCTAGCCACATTTTACCATCAATGCAAAGACCATGCTGCAAGTCTTTTGGCTAGCCACATTCTACTACCCCCCCCTTCTCTTTCCTTCTTTAAAACTCTTTGTCTTTACAGGATCTCTTTGGGATGCGCAGCCAAAGAGATCCCCACACTAGCTGGCTGGTTCTAGCAGTGTGAATTAGTAACTACCCCTAGAACTACTCCTTACCCTCCAATTTTCCCTTGCAACAGACAAGACTTCTGGAAACAGGCAAGTATGAACCGATTTTCCTGCCTACCTCCAAGTAAATAAGAAACTATTTTATTTCTATTTCTGTAATTCTAAAGGAACCTTGAGTGTACGCAAATTGAGAGACTGATTATTTTGTGTGTATGTGACTTTGATATCCTTCAGTAAAAAGATTATTTGTTTTGGAAAAACACCCGTGTGGTCTCCATTACTGGAACTCTGGGTTCAGACATGATCTTGGTATAGCTGGCCAGGACTCACGTTAAATTTAATAAGCCATCAGCTGTAAATAAAGCTGTTGGCGTAACACTTGAGCTGGACTACATCTGGAATCAGTATGAACAGCCATGTCAAAACGAGCTGTCCCAACGAAGTGTCAAATATCACATTATTCAGAAATTAAGCTTACTGCCCAGAAGCTCAAGCTTACCAAACCGGCACAAGTAGATTCAAAGTCATGTCATTTAAATTACAAAAAACTGTCACTGCCCTGATGCCAAAACAAAAGAGCAGGAAGGATTTTATTGGGCCTTTTCATAACTACTTCAAATTTGGACAATCAAAGCAGCCCACTTCCCCCTCACTTCCCCTATGTGTTGCTGCTCCACATAAGTGTTTGCACATGCAAGCTGAAAATGTTGCAAACTGCTATTACATTTCCATCCTGCCTTTCCATCAAAGCGTTCAAAAGGGTGTGCATTTTTTTTCCTTTTGGTCCTCCCACCAATATTATCCTCACAAACACTTTTAGGTTAAGTAGGTTAAGTACAGAGAGAGAGAGTGACTAGCTACTGAGAAATCGGTAGGAGACAGAAGCATGATGGGAAATTATACAAAAGACACTTTTGTGATGCTGGCACTTAATCTCACGCTTTCTAAAATTTCAGCTAAATTTGGGGTCTGGAACAGTGAAACAATAGAAAAACAATTTTAAATCAGAAGGTAACACAGTGAAGCTTCCGTGGCTGCAGTGGAGATTCAAACCCAGGTCTTCCCAAGTCCTGTTCTGGTTGCCATATTATGTTGGCTCTCAAATTGACCCCACCTCACGCTCAGACACACTAAGACACATGTTTCAGGTGGATAGTTATGTTGGTCTGCAGTACAAGAACTAAACTCGAGTCCAGCAGCGCCTCAGAGAACAACAAAGACTTGCTGGGTACAAGCTTTCAAGAGACAAAGCTCCTTTCATCAGGTATCTGACAAAGAGAGCTTTGACACTCAAACTCTTCTGGCCTGGGAAATCTTGCTGGTTTCAAAGGTGCTACTGTACTTGTACCTTACACTATGACACAGTATTTCACCAAAAGCATCAGGCAAGCCTGATCAGAATGGGGCGTTAGCTTACCAGTCCAATGCACTTTTTTAAGATACTCCAGACGCTGAAATCACTCCTAGTAAACATTGGTGCAGGTAATGCCGTTCTGCAGAAAGAACAAATCAACAGGTTAATGCCACTACTCATTCTTCTTTAAAAGCATTTGTCTGTAACAATCACTTCTGATCTTCTTCACTCATGCGGGCAAGTGGCTTCAGATCTTCATAAGGTCAGAAACAAATGCAAGACAAAATATCAAAAATTCCCAAGGTCTTCTTGGGGATTCCAACAATCTGACTTGTACCTGTACAAGACTTCTGCATCATTATGAAGTTATACAACTTGGCAGTTTTCCATCCGCTTTCCTACATGCATTTTTAAAACTCGCAGGGAAGTAAAATGAAAACAACTCTAAAACTGGAATCTTTTTATATACATGTACTTTTATCTGTACACACACCTACACTTGTAATTAAGGTCCACTCAAAGCACCAAAACTGACTCCCCAAGTAGTATGTGTGATGGCAGTGCTAGTATTAATCACACAGAACAAAGATGGGCAAGGTTACATGACTAAGCTGGAATAAATTGCTTTCTTCTACAACAAGACCAAATCACTTTTCTTGCCTAATGTGACTGCAACACAATCCAGTTTTCAGCAATGAGTTATTTTTATACCCACAGAGATCATTCCCATCACAAAACTTGCTTTCATGTTCTGCTCTCTTTATGAGAAAGTTCGCATTCCTTACAATCATGGAGCTTGGAGCTTCCAAAGGTACAATGTCTATATGATACATGAGTCTTAGTTCTCCATTATGGTCCACTGTTCCTTCCCTAATATTTTTAGCCTGTCTTAACCCGAAACCATAAAGCAAGCCACAATTCCTTTGCTCATCATGCCAAACAGCAACCCCGCATAACAGTTGCTACTCCTTTTTTTGAACCAGAACTTAACTAGCCATGGCCACTGCAGATGAGTTCAAATGGCATGGCAGCCTTGAAGTGAGGTGGTCATCTTGTTGAACAACCGCCTCCACACAAGTAGGTGAACCTCTTCCATTTTATTTAAGAAATGAAACATCTTTAAGAATCAGTATATCTAATTTTCAACATGGTCTGATCTGTGGATACTTAAATCCAGAAACTGGGGCCATGGATGTTAAACTGGTATGTTTTTGGCCCTCCATCTTTGAACAAAGTGGATTCAAGACCCTAATTCTGTGTAGTTTGCCGTTCAAAACTGACTTTTGCTGAGACTGCAACAATACAGCACGGAATGACTGTGTACATTCCATGAGGAACATCTAACCACAAGTAACTGTAAACACTGGGAAAGTACCTCTTAGTATTGACAGAATGTGTTTATTAAGGGGGGTGGGCCAGTTGTCTTAAGCTTGCCTAAAGTTTGTCCAAATGGATTTTTACAACAGAAGACCCCTTTCACCAGATGACCTCAATGACGTTTGACCCTACATAATATTATAGGATGAGGAAAAGAATGCATTGCTGGATTTTTAATCATATTTTGTGTCATTGTTCTAAAGGCTTCGGGGAAATCTGTCGATTCAGCTGAAGGAGCCCAGAAACTGGTGTGTCAAGTGGAATATTAACTTTGCCAACTAAGCGAAGCTAAGCATCTGCTAAGATGCCATGAGAACCTAAAGCATCCCTGACAAGTGTTCATTTAGCTGCGACTTGAAAACTGCCAGCAATTCCATGATTGTAAGGAATGCGAACTTTCTCTTAAGAGTGCAGCACATGGAAGCAAATTCTGTGATGGGAATTATCTTTGAGGTACGCCTATAGCGTACCGGATTCGCTTCAAAGTGCTGGTTGTTACCTTTAAAGCCCTATATGGCCAGGGACCAGCCTACCTAAGGGATCACCTTTCCCCACATGTTCCCCCAAGGGCACTACGGTCGGGGAATCAAAATCTACTGGATGTCCCAGGCCCCAAGACTATCAAATTTGCGATGACCAGGGCTAGGGCGTTTTCGGTGGCGGCTCCTATCTGGTGGAATGAGCTCCCAGAGGAGATCCGGGCCCTGCGGGACCTTGTACAGTTCCGCAGGGCCTGCAAGACGGAGCTCTTCCGCCAGGCTTTTGAATAGGAGCTGCCGCCACCACTGTTCCACCAACGCCCTATAATTCCCGCACACTGTCATCACTGGTGCGGGCTCCATCGGAGGGAGTGGGACATGCCTAGGGACAACAGGGGGGTACGGTTACGCAACTATATCATGGAGAACACCATCTTGATTGTAAGAAATTGGATATGAGTAGAGAGCACCGGAAAGTCTTTTAAGAACTTTTGTTAATTATTTAATTGGTTATTTTGTAATTTTAGTCAGAATTTTACTGTTTTATTGTTATTATCTGGCATTATGCCCTTGTTAGCCGCCCTGAGCCTGCGGGGAGAGCGGGATAGAAATCCAAATAAATAAATAAATAAATAAAAATAGCTCATCGCTGAAAGCTGGACTGTGTTGCAGTTAGATCACGCACAAGAAGTGATTGGTCTAGTGGCAGGAGAAAGTATTTGACAAGCTTGGGAGCATTTTATTCCAGTTTAGTCATGTAACCTTGCCCCTGTCCAAGGGAAACCTACAAAAGGCCAGGAGGAAGGAAGGTTTAGAAACAGATTTACTTTGGGGGCAGTTTTTCTTTTCAGGGCAGAAGTAGCTTTTCTGTTTAGGATCCTCATGCTTTGAAGACCTGAGGCCTCCAAAGGCCTATCCTCCCTCTCCTCCTCTTAATTCTCAGGAGTCTGGGGGCTGAGAGGCTCACAAGCCTGGGGAAGTCCTGCCTCTTCAGCCTTCCTGGATGCTCAACAGATAGCTATGGAACTGCATCCACTTGCTTGCTAGGAAACTGATCTATAACCAGAATAATAATAATAAGAGATTGGATTTATACCCCACCCTTCACTCAGAGTCTCAGAGTGGCTTACAAGCTCCTTCCCCTTCCCCTCCCCACAACAGACAACCTGTGAGGTAGGTGGGACTGAGAGAGCTCTGACAGAAACTGCTCTTTTTCAAGAACAGCTGTGCCAGTACTATGGCTTGGCCAAGGTCATCCAGCAGGTGCAAGTGGAGAAGTGGGGAATCAAACCTGGTTCTCCCATATTAGAGTCCGCGCATCTAACCACTACTCCAAACTGGCAATTGTAAGCCACTATGAGACTAAACAACTCTTCTCCTTCTATCAGACTTCCAAGAGAAGCATTGGATTAATCTAACATTTATGACTTAAAAGCCAGCTTTGCTTTGCAGTGATAATTCTGTAAGCATTAACAGATAAGCAGGCAAGATTTTCAGAGCCGCCTACTAATGTGCTCCATTGATGTAGGCTCAATGTAGCCTCCCCATGTGTGACCTCTGAAAGCCATGCCTCCTAAGCAAACACCAGAGCAGAAAATTAGTTACCAAAGCATTTGAAATTATCTCTCAAACAACAGCTGCTCACATAACCTAAAAGGAGTAACTTGGTTACTTTAGTTCATCAGAACAGGGACAGAAATCATCTGCAAACTAAGTGGAACATGCAACTGCTGGTTGTAGTCTATGTCACATGTCTCCCGGGAGCAAACATCAGCTCCAGAAAAAAGATCTCAAATCAGTGAAACAGCACAGAAGAAAGGATTTAAACAGGTAGGTGGAGCTGAGAGAGCTCTGACAGAAACTGCTCTTTTTCAAGAACAGCTGTGCCAGAATTATGGCTTGCCCAAGGTCATCCAGCCAGGTGCAAGTGGAGGAGTGGGGAATCAAACCTGGTTCTCCCAGATTAGAGTCTGAGCACTTAACCACTACACCAGACTGTACGATACTGTGGCAGTTAATGGTTTAACATTTAGTTTTAGACTCGCTAGTATACATTAAATTTGGTGCCATATTTGCAACTTTGTATTTCAAGGGCACTAAAGGTTTAGTGATTTGTGGTTCATACTTCCACCACGTAGTGTTTCCTCCACTGATTTTAAAATTGTACTTTATTTAGTCATGCTTCAGCACTGCCTGTTTATCTGTGTATATTATTTTCTGTAACCATCTGCACCTAATAGTTTTGCATCCATGCCTGTTTCATATATATTCCTGCATCATGCACCTGATTCAGTTTGCAATTTGCTTTTGTAGTGTATTATGCAGTAATGCCCTCCAATAAACTGTTTAATTTGTATCAGGTGGGCAGCAGTGTTGGTCTGAAGCAATAGAACAAAGTGAGTCCAGTGGCGCCTTTAAGACCAACAAAGATTAATTCTGAGTCTAAGCTTTCATGTGCATGCACACTTCTTCAGATCTGAAGAAGTGTGCATGCAAATGAAAGCTTAGACTCAGAATTAATCTTTGTTGGTCTTAAAGGTGCCACTGGACTCAAACTCTGTTCTGTTAATTTGTATCAGTAAAACTTTGAAGGTTGCATCTTCCTACTAATAGTTGCACACCCACCGGGGTTGACAGGAACCCCTAGGAACTGAGACCTCCTGCTTATGGGGACCAAATTAGCAATGGACAGACAAGACAGATCTTCCCACAAACCTGAGAAAAAAAACATAAGAACATAAGAGATGCCAATGTTGGATCAGGCCAAAGGCCCATCCAGTCCAACACTCTGTATCACACAGTGGCCAGAAATACCAGTGCCATCAGGAGGTCCACCAGTGGGGCCAGGACATTAGAAGCCCTCCCACTGTTGACGCCCCCAAGCACCAAGATGACAGAGCATCACTTGCCCCAGAGTCCCTATCTATACCTTGTGGCTAATAGCCACTGATGGACCTCTGCTCCATATGCTTATCTAATTCCCTTTTGAAGCCGTCCATGCCTGTAGCCACCACCACCTCCTGTGGCAGTGAATTCCAAGTGTTAATCACTCTTTGGGTGAAGAAGTACTTCCTTTTATCCGTTCTAACCCGACCGCTCAGCAATTTCATGGAGTCCCCACGAGTACCTCTTTCTTTACCTGCTCTTTCCCATGCATAATATTATAAACCTCAATCATGTCACCCCTCAGTCGTCGTTTCTCCAAGATAAAGAGACCTAAGCGCCTTAACTTTTCCTCATAGGGAAAGTGTTCCAACCCTTTGATCATTCGAGTTGCCCTTTTCTGCACTTTTTCCAAAGCTATAATATCCTTTTTAAGGTGTGGTGACCAGAATTGCACACAGTATTCCAAATGAGGTCGCACCATTAATTTATATAGGGGCATAATGATATTGGCTGATCTGTTTTCAATACCCTTCCTAATAATCCCCAGCATAGCATTGGCCTTCTTTATTGCAGTCACACACTGTCTCGACATTTTCAGTGAGTTAAACCCAGGGTTTGCTGGAAAATCTGAAATCTAAAACAAGCAAACAAAATCTTTAAAAGGAAAGCAGGAAATGCAAAAGAGATTATTGGGGCTTTCAGGGAAAGAAAACAGGAAATAGTGGGAGAAGAGGAAATTAGAAGCCCCCAGTCCTTGTGATTACCCTGCTTGTACATGATTAATTGTAGTTGGGTTCAGGCTACTTCGCAATGACACACAGTCCCCAAGTACAGTTGTGGAAGACGGACTTTTAAGATCTTCAGCTGCGGGGGAGGGAGGTTGGTTAGTTTTGTTTCTAATGATGTTTTATACATTGTTTTCGAAATGGCTTTGGACAAGCAGTTATTATATGCTAAAAACAAAGGTTTCTAGGTACAGGTCAACCTGAAGGCAAGCCAACATCCACCTTCATTCCCTATTAGAACTCTAAAATTGTATTGTAGCAGCAATTGCCCGTTTCTTCCCAGGAAATGGGAATCAAGTACATGAACTTCATTGCCTGGGTATCAAGCCACTACTCTTCCTTTAGCGGAGAAAAAAAATCCTTGGGAAAAATCTTAACCATATTCGAACTGCTCAGAGACCACTGTTCGGCCTGCACTCTGGAATACCTGTGTTTCTTGATGCCGTTCTCTTGCACCTGCCCATCTCCATTGTGTCTCCCGGTCCTACTGGTCTGGTGGATATCCACGTCACCTTTATGAGTCGCTTCTGAAAATTCCCCCGACGAATTGTCAGAATCGAAGCCTGCATAAACAGAAGTACACACAGTTAGCCTTCATACAGCCTTAGGACTTTGTCGCTTTGGCACAAAAACAGTGTGACGACTTGGAAAGGCAGGGATTAAAAGGCACCATCAGTTTGAAGCTTTAACAGGTACTCTGAATATTCCAACGTGATTGTTCTGCCATCTCTATGCACTACTATTATTATTAGTTTTGTTGTTACTAGCACTTTATGATCGTTTGGGTTTTTATAACTGTTATAGAATTGTTATTTTTATGTGCTTTGACTTTTATGTATGCTGCCCTGAGCCTGCTCTGGCAGGGAGAGCGGGGTATAAATTGAATAAATAATAAATAAAAATAAATATGAACCACGCGCCATTCTACAGAAGTCCTGAAAGCAACCACTATTAATTATTAATGGTACCACATTCATGGTACCACATCCATTTCAAATACCTGCAACTGAGTTACTTTGTGCTTCATTATTCCACCACCACCCCGTGACTGATTATGGCAATGGTTTATTAATTAAATTTAAATTAAATAAATTAAATTACATTAATTAAATTATTAATCTATTAAAGCAGAAAGTTTTATTAATGTGTCCAAAGGGTGGGGGGGAAAAATTCAGGATACAGGAAAGCTACAAATACTGGGATTTCTGCTTTGAAATAAAAATTGTAGGGAGCTGAATTCATATGCTGACTGGTGTTTGTTAACTTGCAGTCTGAGTGGGCTGCAGCTCAGTGGTGAAGCATCCATCAGCTTGGCATGCAGAAGGTCCCAGGTTCAGTCCACTTAATAGGATCAGGCAACAGATGATGTCAAAGACCTCTGCCTGAGACCCTGGAGAGCCGCTGCCAGCCTTGACTACAGAATACTGACCTTGACAGATCAATGGTTTGATTCAGCAGAAGGCAGCCCACGTATGTACCAATGGTTCAAATATCACTTTCAGCATCATTTTTTATGCCACCTGTCCTCCAAGGATCTGAGACAGGATGGATTCCACCACTCCTCTTTATCCCCACAACCACCTTGTAAGGTAGACTAGGTTTAGAGAAGAATTATTGGCTTAAGGTCATCCAACAAGCTCCATGCCTGAGTGGGGATTTGAACTTAGGTCCTCCCAGTTCATGTCAAACTGCATCTGCATCTATGAGTGACACAATATACAAACCAGGAGTTTACTGAATTTTGCCAAAGAAACTGGTAATTTCAGAGTTTCAGAGTTCGCAGAAGTAGCTGAAACCAGATCAGAACTATGAGCTCTGTGTTTGTGTTTTACGCTTTCCATGTGCATGAGATTCATCTGGGAGCCCAGTTTCTTTATAACTAGGGATTTTGAACGCATTTGTCATCTTTGCCCACGCAGCCCAAACTAACAGATGAAGAAAAAGGATTTGGAATCATAATCTGAATCAGAACCTTTTGGCCCCAAAGCACACCTGATCAACTTCCCTTGGAATATGTAGCACGGGGGTGTCAAACATGCAGCCCGGGGGCCGTAGCAGGCCCCCAGAGAGCTTCCATCAGGCCAACAGTGGAACTGGCCATCTCCTGCTTCCAGTTCTGCTGATGCATCATAGCTTGCTTCACCAGACTCTCTTACTCACTCAGCCATTTCATGTTTTAACCTACGTCCTAGACTCAGAACTCTGAGCATGAGATTTCTGTGGTGAATGTCAATAAATCAAAAGTAGGTTTGCCACTTACAGAGCGAATGTTTTAAGCATGTTTTTATTTTAAGTAAAAAAAATCTTTGTGTTTGTGTCTTTTATAAAGTTTATATCTCCACTACCTGGCATTACATTTTATGACACACATGGCCTGGCCCAATAAGGTCTCATTTATGTCAGATCCAGCCCTCATAACAAATGAGTTCGACACCCCTGAATTATAGCACTTCTGTTATTTTGGGCTCCAGCTTCTTTGTCCATGGGTACCAAGCACTGGAGAGCCAGTTTGGTGTAGTGGTTAAGTGTGCGGACTCTAATCTGGGTGAACCGGGTATGATTCCCCACTCCTCCACCTGCTGATGTGACCTTGGGTCAATCACAAGCTCTGGCACAGCTGTCCTTGAAAAAGAGCAGTTTCTGTCAGAGTTCTCTCAGCCCCACCCACCTCACAGGGTGTCTGTTGTGGGGAGGGGAAGGGAAAGGAGTTTGTAAACCGCTCTGAGACTCCTTTGGGTAGTGAAGGGCGGGGTATAAATCCAATCTCTTCTTCTTCTTCAATCCTCCAAGCACCTTATTATCTATTCTTATCCCTCCCACACTGCTTTCCCTTCAGCTCCACTTTTGATCAGCTTCCTGAGACACTACCAGAAAGAAGCCACACAAGCTGTGGGTTGAATTTGTTTCTGAAATTAAAAAGATCAGAAGTGTCACTTCAACCTAGTTTCAGGCCCAGCCATAGCGGGTTCACTGGAGTGTACCACAAAGCACCCACAATGAAGAGTGTTAAAATAATAACAAGAACTACAGAAATCAGACTAAGCTACAATGACCAGACTCACTTGGTTGGTTCCTGCCGGAAGGCAAGATTTGAGTCCAGGAGCACCTTAAAGGGCAGCAAGTTTTCCAGGGTATAAGCTTCCAGAGCGAAAGCTCCCTTTGTCAGATACAAATGAGAATGGGGATCCATCAGAAGTTTATAGCCAACAAAGATAGCTTTGGCTCATGGAAGTTTATACTCTGGAAATCTTGTTGGCCTTTGAGACCCGACTTGACTTGAACCTTGCTCTTCTTCCGCAGACCAACACAGCCACTCACCCGAAACGCTCTGCAGGAAGGCACTATCTATCAGGCAGGTTGACATGGATGAAGGCACCCAAGCTGATATGGGCCTTAAGGACAACACCAGCACCTTTAACTGAGTCCAGAACAAAGCAACAGCCAATGCAGCCGATACAACACCAGGAAGCAAGGGCACATGAGGCTTCTATTAGACAGGTCATTCTGCTCCAGGGGCATTGGCAACCCTAGACTTAAGGGAGGGGGGCGGGAATCAAAGCAGAGCACATAGAACTTCCAAACACAAACCAAGAGCTCTCGTCAAACTCCCTTCCCCACAAAAATTTAAATACTGCATTTTATTTTCTTCCATTGGCTGGACGTGACAAAGCTATAAATCAGCTATAATGGCATGCTTAATTCATGCCCATTTATTATTCTTTAGAAGCAATACTATGGATAATAGGAAAAAGGTAAAGCACAATTGCCTGCAATCTTAAAAATGAGGTGCATTTTCCTTCTCAAAGGCCTTTCCTGACATGACGCATATAGAGACCATGCTGAATTTCTTAGTGCTTTCTAAAAAAAAAAACTCATTCCCCTTACCTGAAGCATTACTTGAGAGATACAAACTACATCATTCCAAAATGGAAGTACTCATCAGTGAGCCCTGCCATACCCTCCACTGGTGACAGCAATAATGCTAGACTGCAGAACCAATTAATCCCTTTTCTTATAGGGCTTAGTTCTTGGCAAATGCCATGCAGAGAAGGCATTTGACATTTTCGCATTTATTTAGAGAGAAATTGACAGCGTACACAAGTGTCTCTCCGCACTGATAGGCCCATGTCTTTATGCGGTTCTGACTTCACTCTCACCCACCTGGCTAAGGAGCTGCAGTTAGCCAATGGTGTCACTGCACTGGAAGGCCATATGGGCCAGCGACCTACTAAAAAAATACCAGCTTATGCTGACTGGCGCAGGAGTGGGTACGTGCCTGGCAGAAGCCTGAAATCCAGGCAGCACAAATGCCACATGGCAAGTCTCCTTGACGATGTGCTGTATGCCACCCAAAGGAAGCCGATCAGCACAAAGATGCAGATTTCTAGCTCAGGAAAGCAAATCTTCACATACGCACTGCCCAGTCTGAGAAGGAAACCCCCCCCCCCCATCATCAAGCAAATGGCATAGAGCACTCCTATTCAGCCAGCTGTCAAGAAGAGGGATCTGAAAGACTGAATTATGCATATATACAAATATGCCATTGAAGAGATCAGACAGGCAGCCACTGAAATCTGGCAGGATAATACTGTAGCACTACGGACTCTTGACATATACCATACCCAATTAACTAAAGTGGCACAGTTTTATGCATGCTACCAACTTGTAATACTGTACTGTAAGATGTTTGAACGTCGAAAATATAGGATTTAGCTGGCATTATGAGTTCCATCTTGGACATGAGCTGGAATACCCACTTCCTTCTCCTTGTGACAGCTCTACATGTTAACCCAAAGCTCCGGGCATTCTTTAAAACAAGGAAACATAAACGTTACAACAAGGATTGTGTCAAGTGGATTGCTAGCAGTTTAATTGTGCTGGGAGGAGGAGGTTACACAGGCGAGCAAAAACAAATGTTGTGAAAACTCTAAGAACCCTGATTGATAACAGAGAAGGAAAGGTGTCTTACTATCAAGATTTTCCCATCAAGACCAGATGTTTGCAATCCCAGCAAACATTGGTTCATCCTAGAGAGGATACCACTTAACTTCCTTTTGTGTGTTCATTTCTTGTTCTGTGGGCTCAGTACAGCTCAATTTAGAGAAGGGCTGTGGGCTCAGTAGAAGAACACTCCTTTGTCTGCAGAAGGCCTCGGCCTCAGTCCCTGACATGGCCAGTCAAAAGAGTAGATGATGTGAAAGACCTCTATCAAAAACTTGGGGAAGCTGCTGCCACCAGTCATAGCAGACAATACTGATCTTGACAGGCATTAAGCTTTGTTAAAGGCCATTCCGCACAACACATTTTACAGAACCCACACCTGCTCCCAAGTGTACCCTGGACAAAGTCAAACCTCGCTCTCTGATTAGAGTTATGTGCGTTCACACGCATCCTCCTCATGCTGACACTTTATACATTTAGGCATACTTTTAATTGTAGTATGAGAAGCGGCCTAACTTTTAAAAACACTCCCACAAATTTCTTTTTGCAGGATCTCCAGAGAAGATATCTACAAGCTCGAGGGAAATGTAAATAATTAACTGTTTCTCAATGGCTAAGGACTCAACGCTGGCTTGGAAAAGTATTATGACTGCACTGCAGACAGATGAGACCCACAATTGCAAATGCCGAGGTTTCCCGTGTATGTCATGGAAAAGGTGGTACTATCCTTGATCAAACTGCTGTAAAAAGCAATGATTTGGATCAGAAATCAACAGCTTTGTGTCACAGTACAGAAATATCAATCATGTCACTGAAAGCTACTTACCTCTCTTTTTTTTCTTCACACACGCAGACATTTTTCAAAAAACTGAATCAACTGCCCGACAATGTCACCCTACACAGATGTGTAGGCAAATGCCTTGCCTTTTCACAAAACACTTGAGCAATCAGACTCTAAATAAAAACACAACTACTGAAAATAAACAACACTGAAAGTCAGCAGGGAGTCCCATTTACTTTCCAGTTACTTGTGTATGTGTTGGGGGGGGGGAGAACCTCAAACAAAACCATACTTTTTTCTAAATGCAGGTAGGGACAGGTGTTTATCTGAAGGAGAAACAAAGAGCAAGTGGAAGCCATTATGCTGCTGTGGCTAAATGATTCTAACTTTTACTATAACTGTGTTCACCAGCCAAGAACAGGCGCTACCTAAGGACGGGGGGGGGGGCCTGTGGCTCAGCAGTAGAGCATTTGCCTGACGTGCAGAATGTCCCAGAGGTTCAGTCCCCAGCATCTCCAGTTAAAAGTATTGGGTACTAGTTGATGCAAAAGACCAGTACCTCAAACCCTGCAGAGCCACTGGCAGACAATACTGACCTTGATGGACCATTGGTCTGATTCAACAAAAGGCAGCTTCATGTGATCAGTGTTTTCAGCATCTTTTTAGAGACTGCATTGCAAAAGAATCTCTATCTAATTGAAACAGCCAGTAGCCAGACTTTCCAGGCCACTTAAGCAGGGTTTATTTGGATTTATATCCTGCCCTCCCCGCTAGCAGGCTCAGGGCAGGTTCCAACAATATTATACAATACAGTTGAAACCACTTAAACAGTATAAAATATCACAAATTCTAAAATACCATGTAAACTCTAAACAGATATCAGATAGCTTAGCGATTAAGATGGAATTAAGAATCCAGGCCACTGATGGGGGGCCAGCCAGAGGGAGAGGATATTCGCCACCTCAACCAAAATCTCGGTGGAAGAGCTCTATCTTACAGGCCCTGTGGAATTGTAATAAACCCCGCAGGGCCCTGATCTCATATGGGAGCTCATTCCACCAGGCGGGGGCCAGGGCTGAAAAGGTCCTGGCCCTAGTTGAGGCAAGTCGGACGTCCCTGGGGCCAGGGACTACCAAAATATGTTGATTAGTAGACCTTAGTGCTCTACAGGGCTCATATAGGGAAAGGTGGTCTCAAAGGTATGCTGGCCCCTGGCTGTATAGAGCTTTAAAGGTAAGTATCAGCACCTTGAAATGGATCCAGTATTCAACAGGCAGCCAGTGCAATTGGCGCAGCACTGGGTGGATGTGAGCCCGCACAGGCGTCGCTGTCAACACCCATGCTGCCGTGTTCTGCACTAGCTGCAACTTCCAGAGCAGAGTCGAGGGCAGCCCCACATAGAGTTCCAATAATCCAACCTGGAACTGACCATTGCATGGGTCACTGTAGCCAGGTCTTGGGGGGTGAGATATGGGACCAACAGCCTGATCCAGTAGGAAAGATGGCAGGACCCTATTGGTAATTAACAGTCATGGGTAATTTGCTTAGCAAATGGATCATAATAATTATTATTGTATGGCATTGTGTGTAGTAGCCAGGAGATCCTACGATTGTGTGGCAGCCGGAATTTCCCGCTCTTTTAGCATTATGCACCACTAGCTGGCAAGCTAGACTTGTTTTTAAGACAAGAGACATTTCAGAGGTGGATTGCCATTGCCTGCTTCTGTGTCACGCCCATGGCATTCCTTGGAGGTCGCCCTTCCAAATACTAGCCATGGCTGACCCTGCTGAGCTTCCAGGATCTGATGAGATCAGGCTAGCCTGGGCTATCCAGGTCACAGAATAGATCATCAATTATTTTTTTAATACATCATAAATTATTGTGTGATGCCTCCAATACAGAAACAAAAACGCCAACAGTCAGTAGATTTTAATAATCTATTTCTATAAACATAGATTGCATTCTCCAGAAGGAAGAGAAGCAAGAAGCGGTCTTCTTGCTCTTTTTAGTTTACACTGGGGGGTGGGCGAGTCGTTCTACAAAGTCTCACAAAAAGCAAATACGTTTCATATGGATGGTTTTCAGAGCGCCTATCTGGCCCACCACAAACTGCTGCACTCACATTGAAGAGGAGACAGCCAACAGAGCTCACGGATCGTGCGCTCTTCTCCCTGTCCCCACAACAGCTCTGGAGTTCCAGACTTGCCCAGAGTTCTTTGGAACCTAAAGTCGCACCCTTTGGGAGTGTTTGCTTAGTTCCATCTCAATTACCATTAATGTCTGTGAATAGGTAGACTTAAGCCCTAACCTGGATGCTCAGAAGCTAAGCAGGGTCGGCCCTGGTTAGTGTTTGGATGGAAGGCCACCAAGGAAGTCAATGGCTGCTATGGAGAGGCAGGCTACGGCAAACTACCTCTGTTCAGTCTTTTGCCTTGAGAACCCTACGGGGCCGCCATGAGTCTGCTGTGACTTGACACCACTACCACCATAAGTACACTTAAACAGCATATTCTGCATATGGGTATAATCTTTTTACATTGTGAACCAATTTAGAATAAAAAGCATGCCTCCCCTCCCAGCCCCAAGTATCTGACAATACTATTTATAAGGAGATAGGAGTTTCACTGAGGAACCTGGTATGTGGCCGAGAATAAGAGGTGGGTTTTATACCCCATTTTTCTCTACTTTAAGGAGTTTCAAAGTGACCCAAGGGCATCCAGCTGGCTGCATATGGAAGAGAGGGGAATCAAACCTGGTTCTCCAGATTAGAGTCCGTCGTTCTTAACTGTTACAGTTTGGGGTAATCTGGAGAGCTGGGTTTGATTCCCCACTCCTCCACATGCAGCTGCTGGGTGACCTTGGGTCAGTCACAGTTCTCTCAGAGCTGTTCTCTCAAGAGCAGTTCTTTCAGAGCTCTCTCAGCCCCACCTACCTCAGAGAGTGTCTGTTGTGGGGAAGGGAAGGGAAGAAGACTGTACGCCGCTCTGAGACTCCAATGTCTTCTCTTCCTCTACACCATGCTGGCTGTCAGAAGGTAATGGAAAGTTTCCAAAGGAAACTTTTTTATAATCTGTGCAACTAGTTTTCTGAACAAGACATCAGTTTGTTTTTTTAAAAAAAATTAATCTCTCCCTTTCACTTAGGAGCCTTGAGCGTACAGATGGCTCTCCCCTCCTTCATTTTATTCTCCCAATAGGTCCAAGGTTATCCACAGAGTTTCGAGGTGAGTGGGAATTTGAGACCAGACCTTCCAGGGTCTAGTCAGCACTCTACTCACAACACCGCACTAGCTTTTAAAGGGCAAAAAAGTGCATAAATACTTATGTGGATCATTATTGCACAGCTGTAGTGTGCAATCAGTAAAATATTATGCAACTCCAGGTAAGGTCAGATGTTTATCTGAAAAAGAAAAGCTGAATGGGAGCCATTATCCTGCTGGGGAGAAAAAAATCCAGACCATTATTACAAACAGGAGAACCGGGCCTTGCCCCTCCCTGAGATTAAACCACCTACTGACAAATATTATCCAGCAATTAACAACCAGGAGCCCGCTATTGACAATCTCAAGACTAAAAGTGGGGCAAATGTCTAATAACAGTGGAGATTTTTAAAATTATTTCTATAGCCTTACTGTTCCAGAACTCAAATTTGGCTGACATTTTCGATGGTGTAAGATGAAAGCGCCAACATCACAAAGTGCCTCTGATATAATTTTCTATCATGCTTCTGTCTCCTACCCATTTCTCAGTAGCTCTCACACACAAGATCTGCACAAGTACAACACGTACTCAACACATCTGAAAATCGCTTATCTTTACACAGGATTAACAGGTGAGCTGGCCGCGCACTAAACTATTTGAGAGCTGACCAGTCATGGAAAATGGAGATGGGGGAAAGCTGCTAAACTTATCCTGCACAGATTTAAACAAGGATACAACTAACTCTACCTAGAGATATGAAAGCCTGGGAGAAAAATGAAACAAGAGTATTTTCCGGTGTCCTTCCCACCCACAACTTTTGGGGGAGCACTGAAAAAAACTCCAATGAAATATCTTCTCTTTTTGAATTAAGGGGAATGCTGTAACAAAGTTACATAGTATATTTTTATGGACGACAATCATTCCTGTGCATGATACAGATACACAACATTTTCAGTTTGTGTATATTTTAGCATGCGTAATATTTACATATACTCTACATAGTTAAAAGTTAATTGTTACAAATTTTGTTGTACAAATATGCTGCTAGTTGCACTGAGCTTATAAAAGACTGTTGCTGTCCAAATAATATACTCCTCTGTTTACGACAAAACTTGTGTTTTCTATTTACAATTTGTTTTCATTACCTCGCAGATGGTAAAACCTAAAACATACTCTGTATATTAGCATAGGATGCCACAGTCTGTAGTACATGAACATATTCCAATATCTGTAACTGCTGGCAGAAAACTATACAGTCCAGGCAGTTGAAGGTTGATAAATAATCCATACATTTCAATTTTTTTAATCCCCCCATTTCAAAATCAGTCAACCCCCTTGCCCATTGTACTTATTTTCCAGCACAAAAACATGAGTTTTGTGAGTATTCAGTGCAGACAACCAAAGTGAAATGCATGTTTAAACATGCCTCAAATATGGATAGATACCAAGTTTAAAGCAAAGAAGACTGCTCATTATAATTTACTTTACTTATACCCTGCCTTTCTGCCCAACAGGGACCCAAAGTGGCTTATATCATTCTCCTCTCCTTCATTTTATCCTCCCAACAACCCTGTGAGGTAGGTTAGGCTGAGAGTGTGTGGCTGGCCCAAAGTTACCTGACAAGCTTCCACTGCAGAGTGGGGGTTCAAACTGAACACCACTGGAAACAAGGGTATAAAATATGTCCAGAGTGATGTAACTTGTTAGTTGCCCTAAATTAGGGTGACTAGACATCCTCTTTTTAGAGGACATGTCCTCTTTTTTTGGTGTCTGTCCTCTTTTGGTCTCTGTTTTTTTAAAAGCCTGATGAAAATGTCCTCTTTGGGGGTTGGAGGATTAGGAATATTTATTTATTTATTTATTATTTTCAATTTATATCCCACCTTGCCGGGGGAACTGGCTCAAGCTGGTGTACAAGCATTAAAATACAATAAAACAGTAAATACAATAAATTACTGTCAGCAAGCTGCCATTCTGTTTTCTGTGACCTCTGTGTACATATCCTTTCCCTGTTGCACCCGGCTTGTTTTCTATCATCCTGCTCCTGCGTTGGAATGCACAAGATAACTGCTGGAGGTTGTGTGGGGGAGAAGATGCTGTAATGCTTGCCTATTGCTTTTCTCATGAGTACTGCACCTGTGTTTTGTCTGATGTTCTGCCTGGTTCCCATGGACTGGGCGCGCAACCGTTTCATTAGCCCGCCAGCGGGAATGCTATTCATTGGATCTGTATCTGTTTGAATTTCCTTTATTATGCTTGACCTAACTGTGTATCCCCAGTTCTAACAAAGAACGTGTTTGAGTATGTCTTCAACGCTTTGAAATAAATTTTGCTTTTCTTGAAAACGTGGATTTATTCTCGATGCTTGGGGATCCAACATATTGTTAGAACTCTCTTTCTCCTATCGTTCCGAATCTGGCAAGATCATGAGCGGAACTGAGGGAAACCTACATAACACGGAGGGGGACTCAGGATCGGTCCCACATACCTCCGCTCCTTTGGTGTTCACGACTGCAGCCTCGGTGGAGGGTGCCGTGGGGGGAACGATTCCCCGCTTGCCTGCACATCTGTCTTGGCCGCCTCCGACCCCTTCGCACTGGGGTCCGCGGAAGACTCAACAGCAGGATGACTGGACTATGTACAACACTCAGGGCACCCGAGAGGTGTACTCCCGTCGGGGGAGCGGATTACGTGAGAGTCTGTTTGACAAGGGATTGTTCCCGGAGCCGGGGACTACCTCGGAGAAGGGGAGTTCCAAGCAAGACCTCGAGGAGTGGATGTTCGAGCCATCGGGGCCGCGAGGCCACGCAGAAGATGAGGAGGGCACCGGAGCCTTCCAAACGGAAGAGGACTATGACCCACCCCCGGACTATCGACCTCGGGACCCCATCCCGGAGGAAACTACCGGGGAACGACTAGCAGAACTGGAAGACTCGGTGAGAGACTTAATGCGGGCATTCCAGGATGTGATGGAAGGTCTGCCGGGAATGATGGACGTTAGAATGGCTAATTTCCTTGACGCACACGCCGCGCAGCAACAAGTTGCTCCTGCACCGGGATTTCCCGCGCCGCCGATGCCTGCTCAACCACTGATGGGACCTCCGCTGCAAGCACCGGGAGTTCCCGCGCAGCAGGTACCTGTGCAGCCGCCGGTGAGACCGCCTCTGCAAGTGCCTGTGCAACCGCCGATGCCGGGGGGTCCGCCGGTGCCGGGTCTGCCGCC
>NW_015175394.1:101028-106994 GCF_001447785.1 Gekko japonicus | reverse complement strand
ATAAAACCTCCCCAAATAATAGATAATTTGGCAATACCAGCTTTAACACATTCCACACGCCAAAGTTCTAGTGGCCACGTAGCCTAGTTTGGCGTAGTGGTTAGGAGCGCGGACTCTAATCTGGGAGAACTGGGTTTGATTCCCCGCTCCTCCACATGCAGTTGCGGGTGTGACCTTGGGTCAGTCACAAGTTCTCTCAGAGCTGTTCTCTCAAGAGCAGTCCTCGAAAGAGCTCTCTCAGCCCCACCTGCCTCACAGGGTGTCTGTTGTGGGGAGGGACAGGGAAAGGAGATTGTAAGCTGCTCTGAGACTCCTTCAGGTAGTGAAGGGTGGGGTATAACTCCAATCTCTTCATCTCTAGTCTCCTCCTTGGCATGTTTCAAGGTGTGTGGCACATAGTAGCCAAGGGGCCAGTTAGCTGATCCATTGCAGCATGAGGCAGGAAAGAGCAAACCTCTTGTGGCAGCACTGCCCTTAGAGATCACCCTGGTCCCCAGTGCCCACAATTAATCCCTAATTAAAAGCCTGGGTAAAAAATATATGCTTTAACCATGCACCTAAAAGAAAGTAAAATAGGTGCCAGGCAAGCCTCAAGGGGGAGAGCATTCCAAAGGTGAGGTGCTGCCACAGAAACGCCCTGTCTGTAGTCACCACCGGCCTCACAGCAGGGCGTGAGAGGCAGATCTTAACTGGCAGGCTAGATAGTATGTGAGGAGATGGTCCTTCAGGTATCCTGGTCCCAAGCCATTTAGGGCCTTAAAGGTAAGGACCAGAAACAGATAGATAACCAGTGCAGATATTTCAGCACAAGGATGGCCCCGGTCACACGGGCCGGATATTGCGGGGGGGAGGCATGGCTGTTTGCCCCGGAGCGAACTACCATGTGGCAACTGGATCAAACGTCCCTCCCTACGTCCCGTGGCTGGGGGAAGGTGCTGATCATACCTCACTCCTGTGGCGCGGCAAAGAAGTGGCGCCGCGGGGGTTGTGTTGTTTTTTTTAACCCAAGTGTTCGCATGCACCGTTGGGTGCTTGTGTGCACCCGCGGAGACTTGACAAAAAAAACCACTTTTCGCGACGGGACATGGGCGGGTGCCAGATGCCACGAGCGAACACCGGAAACATGATCTGACGCCCGCCCTTGCCCCGTGGTTTTGTCAGCAAGCTGCCATTCTGTTTTCTGTGACCTCTGTGTACATATCCTTTCCCTGTTGCACCCGGCTTGTTTTCTATCATCCTGCTCCTGCGTTGGAATGCACAAGATAACTGCTGGAGGTTGTGTGGGGGAGAAGATGCTGTAATGCTTGCCTATTGCTTTTCTCATGAGTACTGCACCTGTGTTTTGTCTGATGTTCTGCCTGGTTCCCATGGACTGGGCGCGCAACCGTTTCATTAGCCCGCCAGCGGGAATGCTATTCATTGGATCTGTATCTGTTTGAATTTCCTTTATTATGCTTGACCTAACTGTGTATCCCCAGTTCTAACAAAGAACGTGTTTGAGTATGTCTTCAACGCTTTGAAATAAATTTTGCTTTTCTTGAAAACGTGGATTTATTCTCGATGCTTGGGGATCCAACAATTACACATAAATAATCTCTATATTCCTAGTTAGTGTCAGGTCTTGAAGGAACTCACTCCCAACAACACTCTCTTTGTAGTGATTTGTTTATTGGAAGGTTCAGAGGTTTCAAGCATAGACTAATCTGTGTCAGAACTAACACCTTTGGTACCAATACACATATTAAACATAATTCAAACACTCCCCCCTAGGAACCAGGCCACTCACAGCCCGCCAAAATCTACTATGCTCCGTTACCCCTCCTTCAACACCTGCAAACATATGGTTACATTATCAAGGAGTGTCTGGCATTCAAGGTCAAGTGTACATACTTCCCAGCTATAGGGAGGCCCCACTTATCCACAGTTACAGCTCACACTACAGTTAGCAAAGCAGTACGACATACACGCCCCCATACACTCCATAGGCACTCCCCACCCCCATTCTCAGCCAGCAATGAGACCAGATAGATACAGAACAATGAGCTACAGAAACAAAGATAGACAATTGACAAAGACAAATTGACAATGGCAAATGAGGACCAGGGCTGAGTTTGACAGTTAGAAGCAATTATAACAGCTTAAACAGTAGAGGTATTTAAAACATAGTGATCACTTGTTTGAAGTAGTCAGTCAGAAAATATGTACTCTTTTTTTGCTTTCCAAAATATGCTAACCCTACCTAAGCATTCACAAAAGACAAGATAAAAAATGGCAAGCAGTGGACCACATTGTTACATAGGAGCAATGAGGAATACACATTTCCTTCTTACGGGCACTTTTGGACCCATACCTCAAGATCTTTGAAGTCTGTGTATACATGAAGTGACAGTGTTAAGAAGCTATAGCAAATGAAATTAAGGAAGTAATTCTAATCCATTTGAGTGGTTGACTATAGTAGGTAAATGAAAAGGTTGAGAAAGAGACATTCACAGGATTCTGGCAAAATAACAACAATAACAACAATACACTCGTAGTAAGAGTAGCAAGATCACTCAGCCCAAATGAATACTTTGAAGCCACGTGAAACATTTATTAAACCCATCCTGAGTGTGTGGTTCCCAACATGGAGAAGAAGATGGGTTTTAAGGAAAATAGGGAAGGGGAAAATGGACTGAAACCCTTAGTGTGTTTTCAGGGGGCGTTAGCATGGAGGGGGAGGTGCATCAGTGCCTTTGCCACAGCCAAGGCTAAGGCAGACACATTGGGGAGAGGTCCTTTGGGAGAAGAGAAGTAATGAAAGGGGAATTATTTATTTAGTGAGGCGAGAATATTTAGAGAGGAGGAGAGGGAAAACTTGAAGGGCGGTTGGAGGTCCGAGATTCCTTGCCTGGACCAAGACAAAGAAGAGGGAGAGACAGCATGCACAGACTAAGAAGGGGGAGGGCATACACTGCCTGATGCTGTCTCATTGGCCAAGTACAGTAGCTTTGTGGTGACCACAATTCTTGGGACCAAAAGCTGGCTCCCATTGCCAGTCTAAGAGCTGGTTCATTTAACTCTTGGATTTTGTACCCCGTGATATGTGGAGGGTCATAAATTACCTCACCAGGAACAGCTCTGGGGGCAATGCTGGACTCTGCCTTAACGATGGAGGCCCAGGTGGCAGCCACTGTCAAGTCCGCTTTTTTCCACCTTCGGCGGGCTCGGCAGTTGGCCCCCTACCTGGACCGTGACGATCTGGCCACAGTGATCCATGCGACGGTCACCTCGAGGCTAGATCACTGCAACGCTCTCTACATGGGGCTGCCTTTGTCGCAAATCCGGAGGCTGCAACTGGTGCAGAATGCTGCGGCCAGGCTGTTAATGGGTCTCTCTAGAAGGGACCATATTCAGCCTGTGCTGAAAGCGCTGCACTGGTTGCCAATAGCGTACCGGATCCGCTTCAAAGTGCTGGTTCTTACCTATAAAGCCCTATATGGTCTGGGTCCAGCCTACCTGAGGGACCGCCTTTCCCCGTATGTCCCCCCAAGAGCGCTACGGTCGGGGGCCCAAAACCTTCTAACCATACCGGGCCCTAAGGATGCTAGACTGGTCGTCACGAGGGCTAGGGCTTTCTCGGTGGCGGCCCCTGCCTGGTGGAACGAGCTCCCGGAGGAGATCCGGGCCCTGCGGGATCTGGTGCAGTTCCGCAGGGCCTGCAAGACGGAGCTCTTCCACCAGGCTTTCGATTAGGGGCCGCCGCCGTCCCCCCCGCTATATGCCATCAATGTGGGGGGGGCGAGGGCCCTAGGAGGCTAAGAGGAACATCTGAGGAACATCTGTTTGGTATCTCTTACACTATGCCTACCAGGGGATGTTTGGTGTGTGGTTTGTCCTCTCTGATATCTTGGTATGGACGCTGTGTAGTTTGAGCACTTTACTATTTGATTGGGTTTTAAATTGTACAGTATGTTTTTAAATGTACTAAAGTATTGATGTTTTTATGAGCAAGTTTTTGCCATGTAAGCCGCCCTGAGCCCTACGGGGGAGGGCGGGGTATAAATTTAACAAATAAATAAATAAATAAATAAATAGTGACAGGAGACAGCTCCATCTTTGCACATTACCTCTGGAAGGCGGATTTGATTGTGCTATGTGATGGTCAGATATTGTGTTGAAAATGTTTTAAGTATGCTGGAAGTATGCCTCACAAGTTCTGCTCACCCTCACATGCTCCAGTTTTAGGGTGGTCCCCTGAAGTCCCAAGACAAGACCTACAGAGGGGTCTCAGTTTCTTGAGAGAACCTGATCACATTTTATTCAGTTTTACTGCCTGAAAGGTCACTGGCATTATTAAAATGGAGTCTCCCCCATATCCTTTTCACATTATAAGACCCTGGGCTTGTACAGGGTTCTGTACTCACTCAAACAAAGCCAGTGGGTGATCTTCCATCAGTAACTTTCCATCAGCCTAACATACCTCACAGGGGTGTTGCGAGAATAATACCATATCATCCTGAACTCTTTGAGGAAGATTGGGACATTTTCCAAATAATTTAAAAAATTAAACACAAGTAGGAATTAACCCAGTAATCTATTGGGGAGTTTCTCAATAGTACAGCACATCTTTTACATGCAGAAGGTTCCACATCCAGTTCTTTCCATCTTCATTTAAAAATATCTCAAGTTGCTGGAGAAATGATTGGTTGATCTCTGTCAATATCTCTGTGCCTGAGACTATGCAGAAAGGTTGCTAATCAGATTATATATATTTAAAAAAATTATACCCTGCAACCCTCATCCCAGTAAACTCTCAAGGCAGCTTCCAAAGGTAAAAGGTGTGTAAAACCACATAAGATGAGATTAAGTGCAATAAAACAGCATCAACAGAACACGAACCATAAAAACACAAACTACAAAAATTAAAAATAGCAAATGACACAAAGCCACTGGAACCTAATCAAACACTAATTCTGAAAAATCAACAAAAGGCCGGGAAAAACAAACTGAACAGATTCTACACCAGTGTTGCAGATGAGGTCACTCCATAGGGACCCCTATATTTGCACACTACAAAAGACCCTCTGACTCACCCCCCCCCTGAAAGCCTGTATAAAATAATGCAGTTTCATATCAAAGTAAGGACCCCTGGATTAGCAGAAATTTTCCTGGATACTCCCCATAAAAGAGAAGTCTTGCTTCTGGAACGGTCTACAGAGAAAACTGATGAACGGTCTCTTTTGCCCTCCAGACAGTCCCACAAATTCAGAAGTAATTGACTCCAGTTTGCTGGATTATAACCCAAGGCTACAGAACCCTTCTCACTCTACAGCCTACCCTGGTAATTGAATCCAAAACCAAGGGAAAATGTAATCATACCGCTACTCAGCCATTGCGATTCCACCACTCTGGTAACACGATCACTCCCCCTTAGTGTTCTTTTGTGCCCATCTTCTGGCCTAACATGCCCCTATTTGGACTTCCACTTAGATGTCCACCCTCCTGTGACTCATCCTTCCAAATCTATATCAAAGACATCTTAAGGCACTCCAGCTTTCTGGTTGGTCCCAGACCTCCTTCCACCAAGCCACAGGATTCCAGCCCCCCTCCAGTTTTGTAGTTTCTGTACCCGAGCCTCTATTTCCAATGTTGTGGTTGGCTTACTTCCAGAATTTTGCCCTTTTGGCTGAATCATTGAATTTGTGGCCTTGGATCCTCAACTTCATAGCTGTTATTTGTTCAGATTTTCCCCTAACACTGAGCCAGCTTTCTTTCTCTTGCCTGCAGACCTCAACTCAACAGACTCTCCTCTCCAGGACAGGGCAACGTATGTTTTCCCCTTTACCCTTTATGTCCCTGTGGCTGGCACAGCAGGCCCTCAAGGCCTGAGCAGCATGGAACTGTCGAGGGTAAGGAGACACTGGCAGGGGGTAGAACCGTGGGCAAGCTGCACATTTAAGAGGAGGCAGTGAGCAGACCGGGGGGGG